>NC_090442.1:212815395-213115395 GCF_031143425.1 Pleurodeles waltl
AGCGGGGGAAGCAGTGGAGAAGCCTAAGTGTTATGTTTCTAAGTGAAAAAAACACAACAAATTCATACAGCAGCTACATTCTTCCTCAGGGAGTGTTTTTTTTTATTCAAGGAGATTATATCTGTGTTATGAAAATGAACAGCACGTTGCAGCTGATTAGAATTCTTATGTGGGATTTATTACATGCGCACTGCTCCAGGATCTGATGTTTCCAATTTTCAATAGCTACTGATGAATTCTATTACAATGGAGAGGTAGGGTAGAATACTGTCAGGCCACAGCTTGACTAAATGTCTAACCGGTCCTTCTGACCATATGTAGTTTTATTTTAGCACCAAATAGCTTGGAAGGGAGACAGACAGAAACAAGCTTTGCCAAAGCCAGTAAGTCTTGTTTTGGAAATGCATATTTGCTTTGGTAATATTAGTAAAGTGGGGCGCAGCTGCAAGAAGAAGGACCCTAGACGAGGACAGGATATGAAGGTTCAATGAACTGCAAATGATGGAACAATGCATGCGGGAACCACGGATGCCTTAATGCGGTGAGAACAATGTCCTTGTTGTTTCCACGCATGCCTTTACAACAATTTTTCGTTGTTATAGCTTGCCTAGTAAAGGGATGTGTTGGTATGGCATGTGTGGTTCTATCATGCCACCCGCCCTAAGGCCCAAAAGTACCCCACCCCTAATATTTAAACTAGCCTGACCCCCTCACCCGCCCCTAAAAACTGAACTACCCTGACACCCCCACCCACCATGAGCTCTAAAACCTTCCTCAACAGCCCCCACCCGAACTATAAATAACCGACCCCCCACCAGCACTAAAAACAAAACTACCTCACCCCCCACCCCGCCCCTAAAAACAAAACTACCCCGACACCCCCACCCACCCTGACACCTAAAACCTTCCTGAGTCCCAACCCCCCACCCCAGTCCCTAAAAACAAAACTACCCGACCCCCCCACCTGCCCTAAAAACAAAACTACCCCGACACCACCACCCCTAAAAATTGAACCACCCCGGCACCCCCACCCACCCTGAGCCCTAAAACCTTCCCCGACCCCTCCACCTGCCCTAAAAACAACCCCCCACCCATCCTAAAAACAAAACTACCCCACCCCTAAAAACAAAACTACCCGACACCCCACCCCTAAAAATTGAACTACCCGACACCCCCACCCACCCTGAGCCCTAAAACCTTCCCCAACCCCCCACCTGCCCTAAAAACAACCCTCCCACCCGCCCTAAAAACAAAACTACCCCAACCCCCACACCTGACCCTAAAACAAAACCACACCGACCCCCCATCCCGCCTCTTAAACCAAAACTTCCTGACCCCCCACCCGCCCTAAAAACAAAATTACCCCGACCCTCCCACCCCACCTCTAAAATAAAAAGTACCCGAACCCCACCACCCCAAGCCCTTAATCCACCCCACCCCTAAAAACTACCCCCAACCCTGCACGACCCCGCCCTAAGCCCTACCCATAAAAAAAAATTCCAAACACCTCTCAACCCCCGCCACTCAAAAAAAAAATAGTCCAACCCCCACCCCAAGCCCTCTATCCACCTGCCACCTCTAAAAAGTACCCCCAAACCTGCCCCAGCCCCACTTACCTAACCGCATCCTCTCCCGATCCACTCTGCCTTTTTCTTTGCCCTAACCACGCATATGCATAGTTCAGCACATGCGAGGTTAAGGCAGAGAAAAAGCTATGCATTGTTCCGGCAAGAGTGGTTACGCTTGCGTGGGAAATGTCTTTGTTGTTCCCAACACGGTGTTCAGCACGTTTCCCGCAAATACATATTGCCATCATCACAGTGTATGATGTGAGGAAACATCTTTTCATTGTGTTGCCGCCAGGGTTAGAGATTGCCTCATCCACAGTAACAGACGTCTGGAATATTACGAGGGCCAGAAATACGTGTTGGCAACACATGGGAGAAAATTCCAACCTGGGTAGCTGGGGTCTTCATTATCCTGGTACCTATGAAACTCGCCTAGCTTAATAAGCCAAGACCCCAGTGGCTGACAACATGTCTATTACGTAGGCAATGCTATCAGACCATGCTGAAAATTAAAAATAACCTTTTGTGAAACACTTTTACACAATTGTAAATTCTTCATAAGATTCTAACATGGCTGTGCAGTGGAGCCATGTTAGAATCTTATGAAGAATTTTCACAGATTTTGGGTCGTGTCAACTGATCAAACTATTAGCGCCTCTGGAGATCGCAGTTTGCGCTCAAGGAAAGAACAGTGCTGTAAAATAGATGGGGCAAAAGAGGTCTCTGCCCAAAAAACATGTTTGGTCGATAGACATGGGGAAGAGGAATAAGCCAATTTATTTCACAGACCCTTTGTAAAAGTGTCAGAAATGCAGAAAGAAGACGAAGGAGGCCGAAAGAGGACAAATTGAATGTATTTTGGAAATACGTACTAGAACCCTTATCTATTTCCAATTTTGTAGTCCGGAATTAAACTCCATATTTTTCTTAACTAAAATGGAAGGAAAGTAGATATGATAACTGAGAGCAACACTCTGAATTATTGTACATTATTTGTTAAAGGAAATCACCTTCAGTATTATGTGATAACCTTCTGGGGGTTTGATTACTTTCAATTTAACAACTTGGAAACTGCAATATGAAAAGCATTAATTAATATCAAGTAGTTTGCCTACACAACAAACAATCATATACTTGTTCTAATTAATAACTTAATACCGTACTTCTTCTATGAACTATGTCTATATATATATTCATGATTTCACTGACTTCTCCTGTAGAAACATATCAGCAAATATTGAGTTCTACATCCTAAAGGACGGCTTCCCAAGGAAATAAACAGGCTATACAGAGAGTCCCGGCTGCAAGAACTATGTACCACAATTGCCTAGTAAGGACCCTATGAACCATGAGGAACTTATACTCTAGCTATTTGCACCTTCATCCACAGCCCAGGCCTTTTCTTGCGAGTCATACTATATGGGAGTGAATAATATGAACAAGGGAAAATTTAATGCAAAGTTTTTCTATAGTGAGGGGCTATAGGGAGGGGGATGATTAAGACATCATCAGAACCTGGGCGATAGGTACAAAGATTAAAAACAAGACAGTGTGAGTATTATTTATAGGAATCAAGAGTCCAAACTCAAGCCATTGAACAAAGAGAATAGTGACTCACTAAAAACAAAATCAGACATTGAAATAGGCGCACTCTTCAATGCTATTCACTAAGACAAGAAGACATTATTGCAGGTATGAGGTGTAGGCTACCCAATTCCAGCCACAAATATGTTATTTTGTCTCTTGTGAACAAGACTAGCAGACACCTCCCCAGAATGGTTCTCTCGTTCCATTCAAATATAATCCACCATCTACCCACCTATATTCTATTCACTTACAGTCCAATTCTGTTCCATTACTGCAACACGACACATGTAGTCCACATACATCTACTAATCATAACCAGGGGTGTGGAATTTAATAAAATATCTACTTGTCCGTAGGACTGGCTGTTTCATAAATCTACTTGTCCTGTAAAAATATCTACTTGTCCCTTTGGTGGCATGTAGTGCAGCAACAAATTATGGCAGCAATCATATTATGTAAGAGCTCTGATAATAACCTCTCTGATTATGCCAGGGCTACTACTTTAGTAGGGCTTGAATACTTGCAATTTCATTCCCTATTATAGCAATTTTTTTATTGTGCCGCCCCTCCGAAGATCTACCTACTGGGGCTGGAGGAAGCAGTAAGCAATAGTTTCATGGCTGGAATGCCTTTGAGTCTGCAAACCTACTAGCTTGCATGTTTTAAGGATTTCCAACAGCTCTTCTCTAATATTTTCCCATAATAAGAAAGGTTGGATATTTACTCCTGACAATGGCAGAAGTAGAAGTTCTTCCAGGGTTGGGAAAAAAGTGGTTGGAGGGAAAGTGAACTTGTAAACGTTCAATATATTTTCACATGAGCACATCTACACATGCATATTTACTTGTGCTAAAAAAAAGTTCACACATTTTCTAAGAGTACGAATTCCTGGTCTGCTTCTGTAAGTTTTTGTGAATTTATGAAAGCCACTAATTCAAAGACATATACCATGGGTGCACTTTTGTGACTTTCTTCATGAATTGGGCCCCTAATTAGGTCTGGCGTTAAGAAAGACATTTTGTTTTTATTAAACTGCCATTTCTCTTTCTCTATCTATTGGCTGGCTTTTCAGTGAGTGATCGCATTCTGCTCTTCCATAAGGAGCATAATAGCACACATAGTAAATGTATTCAGTGCCAGGAACTACTGTGGCAATCAGTGGCATAACAGAACTTGAGGGGGCTCTCCTGCAAAGAACATGGCCTCCCCCCTGTCTCAACCACTCCCCCCCCCCCATCCATACTCTCTCAGGGCGGGTGCTGTGCTGAGGGGGGCTGCAGGGCCTTTGTTTGCCACTGGTGGCAATGTGTGCTTTTTGAAATTTTTTTCTTTTTGCCAGTGTTTGTTACAATGGTGAGGGCCTGGGAGCTCCCACAACAATAAAGTATCACAAAAGCCATGCCTAAAGAAGACACGCATTAACAAAACCAAAAGACTCACAAGAAATGTTGGATCGGTTGGCTTTGTCAGTGCTTGTTTATTTTCATGCTTCCCATAATCTTGTTGAAAATGGTTACACTGATTTTCCAATAGGATTTTTTTGGCAATACTAGCATGCATCAACACATTTTACTAAACGAAACTTTAAAATTTCATAGTGACGAAACTTTTTTTTCCTACTTGCATGTTTTTCTGACCATTTTATTTTGAAAGCAAAGAATCATCACTCTTGCTTACAAGCTTCTGCAAACATTTGCATCTAATCAGAGAGCATTTTGGGAGCATTATACTTAGCCTCATAATGTTAACCTTTTCAAACGTGTATACATTTTTTTTGTTTTACTGGAATCACTGTCAGTAGTGGAGTGTGACCTTAAAATATTTATTTACAGCGCAGACAGTTCCCTTCTCTGTAATATGGGAACCAAAGGGTTTGTGCTGCAGGGGATTGGGCCTACATGTCCCAAGGACAAGATAAACATAGACACTTGATGAACACTTGTTGCCCTTGATCCCACACAGTATGTCTCAGGCGATATGAATTCCACATCCCTGCATTACATAAGCCTTTTTGATATTGATGGACTCATAATGAAACCATCTAATCAAGCTGACAGGGACGACCGCAGCGGATCCATTTTGAATAACAGCACAATTGTATTGTCTCAAACAACTTTACTGAGGTATCCCGTTGACAGGAGAGTGATAGGGAGTGATGAATGCTCAGTGTTTTCTAGGCTTTCACATAATTTACAAATTGGCTTAATGATTGCAGACCAGGTAGCCACAGATCAGATCAGTGCTCCCTGTCAACTGAAGTTACTCTCATGGAATTGAAGATGGATACTCCTGCCTGGAGGGAGTTTGTGTTTGGCTATGATATTTGTGTATTGCAAGAAATCTGGTACACAGAACTGTTGTATAGCTATTTAAGCCATGTTTTAGACATGTTCTTTTAAGCTAACTAGGCCTGCCGCTGGTCACTTTAACCCTATTACATTTTATTCAGTACTGCTTTATTTTCCTAGCAATAGTCACATTTGCAGTGCTGTTTTAATTTTTTTATCTCATTGTACTTTCGCCTAGGAAAGCATTACATTCTTATTAAGATGTTTATGTCACTTTGTGCTTTATCTAAGGCTACAGTCAGATAGGGTTGCCGACAAATGTGGTATGCTATGTCTCCAACATTCACAGAAAACACACACTCATACGTGGGGACTATTTCTTAGAATTTCAGGTGGTTTATTATAAAACACTCCTTTGTCCTAAACACGTTAGAGGGAGATTCCAGCCAGATGTCGACGACTGTATGCTGAGTGCTTCGCTGCAGCCACTTGCCTGGATGACCTGACCCCTGATCCCCATGGGGATGGTGTCTTTCTAGACTACAGGCTTCTTCCTCCAGGTATGCAGGAATATGTACCCCCCGGGGAGAAGCCGAAGGGGCAGATTAGGCTTATTACGCGGTGCCTAAACATACAGTAGGTAGGAGAAATATATATCGCTCCCAGTGACAGTATGGTAGAACTATTCTTGTGTTTTACTCTGTTAGTCACCTGTTTGTTTTATTGTATTTTATCATCCTAGTTATTGCAATACATGCCTTTTTATCTAAGATGCAGTTATTTCAATAAACCCTTATTGAACTATATTCTGTCTCTGTTGTCTTTGCCTGTATGAAACCCTTTGGTAACTGAGAGAAAGGGATGGGATCTGATCGACCACGATTCCCCTGAGGAGTCTTCTTGTTATGCGCCTGGTTGCCACAATAATTTCGGCCAGAGATGAGGCGCTGCTAGTTAGCTGGAGAACCTGGATTAGGCCGACAGGCATCATATGATGTGGAATCATACTTAGTACCCACAATCCATGTGATCCTGTCTCCCAAATCCAGTAGCCTCATTAGCATAATGGGAACCTATGCGACAGAATCACTTTATAGATTTGATAATATAATCTTTTATACTAGAGCAGTTCCTTCCAGGGCATGTAGGCCACCTTACAGAGTTCAAATTTGTGTACACATCTCACTTAGTTGTATGATTATAAGCTTCATATGGATGCAAATGACATAATGAAAATTTTACTAACCCTACACCCGGGCTCAGGACATAGACTTATTCTATTAATAAACATATGGATTGCAAAAAGACCTAGGTAAGGAGCCCACAGATATTTCTGGTTAAATAGTATTAATTGTTCAAAAAGTGTTTGTTTTACTGTGGACTCTCTGTGTTTCAGGCAGCCTGGCCTCTTTTAAAGTGGTGTTTTTTTTTAAATCGTTTTTTGCCGTGACTGTGTGAATTTCCTTGCTAGTTTGTGGCATCCCCCCTCTGCCCCCCCATTCCCCCCCCCCTATTCTTAGTAAAAAGGCTACATAAATCTTTCAGAGTGTGGTTTTAGGAGACTGTTTTAATCTGTGTGTGTGATTTAAATTGTGCTTAAAAACTGTCTGCCCCCCCTGTATTTTTGCCTTAAAAAAGCCCGATTTTAGAGTGTGCGCCCAGCACTATTGCAGTGTTTGTCTCTTAAACAATCTCCCCCTTACCTGGAAAATAGACTATGCTAGCTTGAAAGTGTGGATTCAGCCTGTCTGTATCCAAGGAGATACTGAATAGAGCAGCAGTTGCCTTCCCCCTGGCCACATGGACTGGAGTTTAGTTAACTTGCTCCTTATATAAGTTCCTTGTGGTTATTGCATATGCTGTTGTGATAGGTTGTTGGGAGACGGTGTTTCATTGGTTGCTAGCTCCAGATATGCAGTTATGATTGGGGGATAGGGCTGAGATTCTGATTGGCTGTTGGTTCTAGGGCTGTGATTGGTGGATAGGGCTGAGATTCTGATTGGCTGTTGGATCTAGGGCTGTGATTGGTGGATAGAGCTGAGATTCTGATTGGCTGTTGGATCTAGGGCTGTGATTGGTGGATAGGGCTGGGATTCTGATTGGCTGTTGGATCTAGGGCTGTGATTGGTGGATAGGGCTGGGATTCTGATTGGCTGTTGGATCTGGGGCTGTGATAGGTGGATAGGGCTGGGAATCAGATTGGCTGCTGGTTTTTAGGGCTGGGGGCTGTGATTCGTGGTCAGAAATAGGGCTATGACTGGTGATTAGGGCTGGGTCTCCCATTAGTTAGCTAAATCAGGGTTTAAAAATCGGATTGGCTAGGGTTAGGACCAGTTTCTTATTGGCCGTTAGGGCTATAAAAGGCCAGGATTCAGGGCGTCTCAGCCCGGGCGTCGAGGCAAAGGGCGGAGAGGATAAGGGCAGTTGTCTGTTTGGGCCTGTTCGGGACTAGGGACTAGGGCCAGAAATGCTGCCCAATTCACATATGACCATGAATGGTGTCAATGAATGGGGGCAACCCCTACACATCCCTCAACATACAACCACATATTCTACAAGGGCATCCAAACCATGCATCACAAACTGACCACAGACAGATTGCATTGCCCCACCACCCAACACAATACCATACATACAACACATATACACATACCCCCCACAACTACTTCAGTCAAACAACTTCATTCTCACAGCAAACACTTCTCTGTCCCCTCCCACTAACACTACCTGCCACCACCCACACAATACAAAACTACAACATACATTTCTCTCAGCTTCAGTTTCCAAGATACACACTCTCTGCTGATATTAACCAACAACACTATCCACTGTTCGCTCCACACCGACCACCTGTCATCATAACAATGCCCAAACCCTGCATTCAAACACATCATCTACAAACACTCTTCCCCTCTCCTCACCAATTACACACAACCATACAATCCCCACATTTCACTCCACCACACATTACCCCTTCCAGTCATCTCAACTAATACTTACTTCCCTGACACACACCCATCACATCTTACACACTTCATACATTCACCTCCAAAACACATCAACAGCCCATCTAACACTCAAATTCCACTTAGCAACACTAACTCACATACAAATCCCTCACCAAAAACAACTACACCAATAGCCCCTCTCATTATTCCACAAAAACAATACCGACCACAAACATCAGCACATCAAAGCAACACAAACTTATATTACACTCATCATCATACCCACTCCCACCCCCAGGACTACACAAAGGATACAATTTCCATCCTATCTCCACCCCTACCCCCCCAACCTTCACAAACACCTACCTCAAGCACCCCATCCCAGCAACTTTCATTCACTCGCCTCTCCTCCATTGCACAATTTAGAGCCTTACATCATGATCCACATGCTCCTCCACCACCCCTAACCCATACTCCATCCACACTAAACAAACGCAAACAAAATAAAAAACATGCCACTCATAGCAACCTCGCATCCCCTTGTCTGTTACATAATAACACTACCCTACAAAAAACACTACACTCCTCATGGCTCTCTCAGCCACCAAGTCCACCACCCACACACACAGACCCAACAAAATGCCTCCTTAACCTGATGGAAGAGGAACACTACATTGACAAGCAAAACTATTGTGAGCCTCAAACAGATATCACAACTAGCAACACTCCTGCTTCAAGCTCACCTTACACTACTTACACTTCTACTAAACAAAACAACACTACCACTAACACACCTTATCTAAACTGCCAGCTCATAAATTCTCGATCACTCTCAAAAAACAAGCACCACATCTATGGCCTGCTCACAGACACACAACCTGACTTACTATTCATTACAGAATCCTGGTTGGGAGATGACATGGCACCAGTGTTGCACGAAGCCCTTCCTCCGGGCTATCAAACCATCACACAAAACCGTATAGGCAAGAGAGGAGGTGGACTAGCTATTATATTCAAACAAGCAATAAACCTCAGTAAAACAGACAACATCTCCATACAAGGTTGTGAAGCCCTCCTTAGCAGATGCCACCCTACTCCAACTTCCTCCTGTAACTTTCTCCTCTTTTACAGACCTCCACCTAACAACTCCATTTTCCCTGATGCTTTTCTTGACACAGTCTCAAACCTTATTACACTATACTCCAATCTATGCATTCTTGGGGATCTAAACATTTGGTTTGACAAACCCAATATGCCCCATCCAAAAGCTATCACCACTGGCCTACTCGCATTGAACCTACATCAGATTGTACACAATCCCACACACATCGCTGGTCACATCCTAGATGTCATTTTTGCTAAGCCTGAACTCATTACTATTCAGAGCATCACACCAACCACCTGGTCAGACCACCATATGATAACTTTCCGACATACAACTCCACAAATCAACGCACCCCACAACTACTTACATACATACACCTATCGACCATGGAGCAAACTCAATTTGGACCACTTAGAAACACAAATAACAGCAAACACAGATCTAGATACTATTAATTCTGTACCAAAACTTTATGAGTGGCTACAGGAAGCTTTTGATGTCCTAATACCACTCAGAAAAACTAAACACGACAAAAGAAAACCAACACCTTGGAGAAACACAGAACTTAACAAGATAAAGCAACAAATCAGAAAGTAGCAGCGGACCTGGCTCAAAACAAACAACAGTCAAGACAAACTGCAGCTACACAAACTTAACAGGATATACAAATCATCAATACAAAAAAAAAGTAAAAAAAGATACTACCCTGACAGAATTCAAAATGCTCAATCTACAACCAAGGAACTTTACAAAATTCTCAATTAATTTCGAAAACCTACATGCATGGAAAGAAGTCATCCCACCTCTCAAGATTTCACAAACATATTGGCAACTCACTACACAACCAAGGCAGACACACTGGACTCCTATTTAAAACAGAAGAAAACCAACAGCACCAACCCCTTTATTAAAATACCCTCTAAGAATAAACCCTCCCAACCTCTACAGTCCTTCAAACAAATATCCCAGGATGAATTTATGGATTTGGTCAAAGCAAGCAGACCTTCTGGTTGCCCTTCTGACCCTTGCCCACCACAAATCTTCAAGAACATCCGGCTATCTACTTCTGCTGCCACACCTGTAAGAAGGATCATCAACAACTCTTTAACTTCAGGAACTTTTTCCTTCAGACCTGAAAAAGGCATACATACGACCATTATTAAAAAAAAAAAAAAAAAAACCTAGACCCGCAAGACCCCAACAACTACAGACCAATCACAAATGGACCTTTCCTGGGCAAATTGATAGAAAGAGCAGCATTCGCCCAGATGTCACAATTCATTGAAGACAATTCTATACTTTCTGACTTCCAGACTGGCTTCCGCCCAGGAAGAAGCACTGAATCGGCACTCATGGCCATCTGGGACGATCTTAAAAACACAGTCGACCAAAATGGAGTTGCTGCACTACTTCTCTTGGACCTCTCAGCTGCCTTTGATACGGTTGACCATGACACCCTAACTCAAAGACTCCACAAAGCTGGCATACAAGGGATTGCTCTCGACTGGATTACTTCCTATCTCCAAAAAAGAGCAAATATCATCCACTCGCCCCCCTTCTCGTCCGAACCCTACCTCACAAAAGCAGGGGTCCCCCAAGGGTCAATCATCTCACCTTTGCTTTTCAACATCTGCATGTTATCTTTACCAGAACTGATCAATGATTTCCATCTCACATGCTACAACTATGCAGATGACACACAAATACTACTTAAATTAGAAGACCCCAAAAAACACTGAAAACTCACAAATCTCCAGTTGCCTCAGAGCCGTTGATCAGTGGATGACCTGGAGCCATCTCAAACTAAACACCTCCAAAACAGAAATACTCATATGTGGTGACTGGAAAAGTTATGACCCTCTGTGCGTCTGGCCTGACAATCTCGGACCACCTCCTCAATTATCCAAGGAAGTTAAAAACCTAGGAATCACCATGGATTCCAAGCTAACTATGAATGCCCAAGTAGACAAATTAGCACGCACAAGCTTCATCACTTTAAAGACTTTACGACGCATCTTCCCCCACCTCGGATTTCCACACAAGGTGCAAGCTACTATATCGCTTGTACTATCCAAACTGGATTATGCCAATAGCCTCTACCATGGATCATCTCTATCTGTTATGAAAAAACTACAACGTATCCAGAATTCCGCAGCCAGGCTACTACTACATATAAAGCCGCAAGCCCACATCTCCCCTGCCTTGAGAGCACTGCACTGGTTACCCATTACCAGAAGATGCACTTTCAAGCTGCTTTGTATCACCCACAAAGCTATACATGGAACAGGACCGCTTTTTATCAGAAAGAAAATGACCAAATACATCCAACAAAGAACCCTCCGCTCAAGACTGGCACCCCGCCTTAGAACACCAACATACAAGAAAAAGACTATAGGTGGTACATCCTTCTCCGTCCAAGCAGCCAAACTATGGAATTCATTACCCCCAACTATAAGAGCCACAGATAACTTTCTGGTCTTCAGAAAACTACTCAAGAGTTGGCTCTTTCCTTCATAACCACCTTTTCCAAACAACTATGAACTGCATATGTCTATGTGGATAAATATTTTTTTCAGATTATTTGTATATTTCTAGTTATTTATAGTTTCTTACTGACTTACTCGTAGAAAATACTCCGGTTGGGTAGGCCATGATGCTCATTTTACAGAAACTAAACCTCAACAGGAAGCACTTACAAATATAAACGAGCCGGTGCCCCAGTTGAAGCTCAGCTTCTGGAAAGGACAAGCCACCTTAACTCTTGGGCTTGGCAAAGATAAAGCAAGGCTGTGCGCTTAGAGATTCCATAGCAGAAAAAGATCTAGAATCCTTCCTGGAGGTGAATTGATGATGTACTGGAGCGTAATCCGTATCTGACTGTGACGAGCGGGTTCTATCTTCCGCTACTGGAGACACGGAGTAGACGGTTCTCCCTTTATAAATCACCTGTAAGATCCGCCCGCTGAGCCACGCCCCGTCCACCCTCGTAGTAGGCAAAGGAATTCCCGCCTTTTACCAGGATGATGGACAGCTTTCTGAAACGACCCCACTGCGTTTACCTCCGATTCAGGTGGTGCGTTGTTGATGCGCAATGCCACGAGGACATCTCCACAAAGACGCACTATTAACAATCACATTGCCAAGGGCACACAAGGTTGCTGGAGACGTTTCCCCCGTGGTCCATCACGTAGCCTTAGTGTACAATATAAACAGGGCGTATAAAACATGCTAGGTATCGCTTACTGACCTACTCGTAGAAAATACTCCGATTGGTTAGGCCATGATGCTCATTTAACAGAAACTAAACCTCAACAAGAAACACTTACACATATAAACTTAGCAGGTGCCCCAGTTGAAGCTCAGCTTCTGGAAAGGACAAGCCACCCTAACTCTTGGGCTTGGCAAAGATAAAGCAAGGCTGTGCGCTCAGAGATTCCATAGCAGAAAAAGATCTAGAATCCTTCCTGGAGGTGAATTGATGATGTACTGGAGCGTAATCTGTATCTGACTGTGACGCGCGGTTTCTATCTTCCTCACCTGGAGACACAGAGTAGAAGTTTCTCCCTTTATAAGTTACCTGTAAGCTCCGCCCGCTGAGCCACGCCCCGTCCACCCTCGAAGTAGGCAAAGGAATTCCAGCCTTTTACCAGGATGATGGACAGCTTTCCGAAACGACCCCACTGCGTTTACCTCCGATTCAGGTGGTGCGTTGTTGATGCGCAGAAGCACGAGGACATCTCCACAAAGACGCACTAATAACAATAACATTGCCAAAGGCACACAAGGTTGCGGGAGACGTTTTCACCGTGGTCCATCACGTAGCTTTAGTGTACAATATAAACGGTGCATATAAAACATGCTAGGTAACGCTTACTGACTTACTGGTAGAAAATACTCCGGTTTGGTAGGCCATGATGCTCATTTTACAGAAACTAAACCTCAAAGGAAGCACTTACAAATATAAACGTAGCAGATGCCCCAGTTGAAGCTCAGCTTCTGGAAAGGACAAGCCACCCTAACTCTTGGGCTTGGCAAAGATAAAGCAAGGCTGTGCATTCAGAGATTCCATAGCAGAAAAGATCTAGAATCCTTCCTGGAGGTGAATTGATGATGTACTGGAGCGTAATCTGTATCTGACTGTGACGCGCGGTTTCTATCTTCCTCACCTGGAGACACAGAGTAGAAGGTTTCTTCCTTTATAAGTCACCTGTAAGCTCCGCCCGCTGAGCCACGCCCCGTCCACCCTCGAAGTAGGCAAAGGAATTCCCGCTTTTACCAGGATGATGGACAGCTTTCCAAAACGACCCCACTGCGTTTTACCGCCGATTCAGGTGGTGCGTTGTTGATGCGCAGAAGCACAAGGACATCTCCACAAAGACGCACTAGTAACAATCACATTGCCAAGGACACACAGGGTTGCTGGAGACGTTTTCACTGTGGTCCATCACGTAGCTTTAGTGTACAATAAACATGCATATAAAACATGCTAAGTAACGCTTACTGACTTACTGGTAGAAATACCTCGGTTGGGTATGCCATGATGCTCATTTTACAGAAATTAAACCTCAACAGGAAGCACTTACAAATATATACGTAGCAGGTGCCCCAGTTGAAGCTCAGCTTCTGGAAAGGACAAGCCACCCTAACTCTTGGGCTTGGCAAAGATAAAGCAAGGCTGTGCACTCGGAGATTCCATAGCAGGAAAAGATCTAGAATCCTTCCTGGAGGTGAATTGATGATGTACTGGAGCGTAATCTGTACCTGACTTGAATAACGGGTTCTATCTTCCTCTCCTGGAGAAACAGAGTAGAAGGTTCTCCCTTTATAAGTCACCTGTAAGCTCCGCCCGGTGAGCCACGCCCCGTCCACCCTCGTAGTAGGCAAAGGAATTCCCGCCTTTTACCAGGATGATGGACAGCTTTCTGAAACGACCCCACTGCGTTTACCTCCGATTCAGGTGGTGCGTTGTTGATGCGCAATGCCACGAGGACATCTCCACAAAGACGCACTAGTAACAATCACATTGCCAAGGGCACACAAGGTTGCTGGAGACGTTTCCCCCGTGGTCCATCACGTAGCCTTAGTGTACAATATAAACAGGGCGTATAAAACATGCTAGGTATCGCTTACTGACCTACTCGTAGAAAATACTCTGATTGGTTAGGCCATGATGCTCATTTAACAGAAACTAAACATCAACAAGAAACACTTACAAATATAAACGTAGCAGGTGCCCCAGTTGAAGCTCAGCTTCTGGAAAGGACAAGCCACCCTAACTCTTGGGCTTGGCAAAGATAAAGCAAGGCTGTGCGCTCAGAGATTCCATAGCAGAAAAAGATCTAGAATCCTTCCTGGAGGTGAATTGATGATGTACTGGAGCGTAATCTGTATCTGACTGTGACGCGTGGTTTCTATCTTCCTCATCTGGAGACACAGAGTAGAAGGTTCTCCCTTTATAAGTTACCTGTAAGCTCCGCCCGCTGAGCCACGCCCCGTCCACCCTCGAAGTAGGCAAAGGAATTCCCGCCTTTTACCAGGATGATGGACAGCTTTCCGAAACAACCCCACTGCGTTTACCTCCGATTCAGGTGGTGCGTTGTTGATGCGCAGAAGCACGAGGACATCTCCACAAAGACGCACTAATAACAATAACATTGCCAAAGGCACACAAGGTTGCGGGAGACGTTTTCACCGTGGTCCATCACGTAGCTTTAGTGTACAATATAAACGGTGCATATAAAACATGCTAGGTAACGCTTACTGACTTACTGGTAGAAAATACTCCGGTTTGGTAGGCCATGATGCTCCTTTTACAGAAACTAAACCTCAACAGGAAGCACTTACAAATATAAACGTAGCAGGTGCCCCAGTTGAATCTCAGCTTCTGGAAAGGACAAGCCATCCTAACTCTTGGGCTTGGCAAAGATAAAGCAAGTCTGCGCGCTCAGAGATCCCATAGCAGAAAAAGATTTTAGAATCCTTCCTGGAGGTGAATTGATGATGTACTGGAGCGTAATCTGTATCTGACTTGAATAGCGGTTTCTATCTTCCTCTCCTGGAGACACAGAGTAGAAGGTTCTCCCTTTATAAATCACCTGTAAGCTCTGCCCGCTGAGCCACGCCCCGTCCACCCTCGAAGTAGGCAAAGGAATTCCCGCCTTTTACCAGGATGATGGACAGCTTTCCAAAACGACCCCACTGCGTTTACCGCCGATTCAGGTGGTGCGTTGTTGATGCGCAGAAGCATGAGGACATCTCCACAAAGACGCACTATTAACAATCACATTGCCAAAGGCACACAAGGTTGTTGGAGACGTTTCCCCCCTTGACCCATCACGTAGCCTTAGTGTACAATATAAACAGGGCGTAAAAAACATGCTAGGTAACGCTTACTGACTTACTCATAAAAAATACTCCGGTTGGGTAGGCCATGATGCTCATTTTACAGAAACTAAACCTCAAAGGAAGCACTTACAAATATAAACGTACCAGATGCCCCAGTTGAAGCTCAGCTTCTGGAAAGGACAAGCCACCCTAACTCTTGGGCTTGGCAAAGATAAAGCAAGGCTGTGCGCTCAGAGATTCCATAGCAGAAAAGATCTAGAATCCTTCCTGGAGGTGAATTGATGATGTACTGGAGCGTAATCTGTATCTGACTGTGACGCGCGGTTTCTATCTTCCTCACCTGGAGACACAGAGTAGAAGGTTTCTCCCTTTATAAGTCACCTGTAAGCTCCGCCCGCTGAGCCACGCCCCGTCCACCCTCGAAGTAGGCAAAGGAATTCCAGCTTTTACCAGGATGATGGACAGCTTTCCAAAACGACCCCACTGCGTTTTACCGCCGATTCAGGTGGTGCGTTGTTGATGCGCAGAAGCATGAGGATATCTCCACAAAGACGCACTAGTAACAATCACATTGCCAAAGGCACACAAGGTTGTTGGAGACGTTTCCCCCATGACCCATCACGAATCAAGAATTCCGCAGCCAGGCTACTACTACATATAAAGCCGCAAGCACACATCTCCCCTGCCTTGAGAGCACTACACTGGTTACCCGTTGCCAGAAGATGCACTTTCAAGCTGCTTTGTATCACCCACAAAGCTATACATGGAACAGGACCGCTTTTTATCAGAAAGAAAATGACCAAATACATCCAACAAAGAACCCTCCGCTCAAGACTGGCACCCCGCCTTAGAACACCACCATACAAGAAAAAGACTATAGGTGGTACATCCTTCTCCGTCCAAGCAGCCAAACTATGGAATTCATTACCCCCAACTATAAGAGCCACAGATAACTTTCTGGTCTTCAGCAAACTACTCAAGAGTTGGCTCTTTCCTTCATAACCACCTTTTTCAAACAACTATGAACTGCATATGCCTATGTGGATAAATATTTTTTTCAGATTATATGTATATTTCTATTTATTTATAGTTTCTTTGGAAAATATGTATTGCTACTATGTCATAACAATAAAATACACACACACTCTTTAAACCTGTCTGACTAAAGTATTTTTTTTACCCATGATTCTAATGATGTATTGTATGTGCATATGTGTGTGTGTGTGTATATATATATATATGTGTGTGTATATGTATATATATGTGTATGTGTATGTGTATATGTTGTTTCTGTGCTTGGCATGTTCGTGGATCATTGCATGGCTCCTGTTTTTTTGGGTTGTTATACTAGATATCTATGAATCCCTGCTCTCATCTTATCACACTTATCTACTCATCACTCTTATGTCATGTCTCTATCAAACTATCCTCCATTCTCACTCTGACTCATCCCAAATCCCGTCTACCACTTTCATCTCCTAAATATCTCTGCCTAAGCTCTTCCCTCCACATCTAACTCACCAAACCTCACTCTACCTCTGTGACCTCCCACACAACCCTACTAAATTCTCCTGCATTCATCTCACCCTGCTACTATGCTCTCCCTAACCCTTCCACATTCTCTTCCCCCTCCACCCCCCTTTACTCATCCCAAGCCTTTGGGTTGAGTAAATGAAGGATATACTCCCAATTAACACCTCTGGATTTATTTCCTCCTCCACCCCTCCATTACTCCAGTCTAACTAACAAACTCTCATATCCGTGGCTCAAATTAACTCATAATAATACTAAAACTGTACTCATTTTTTAACGATAGTAATCCATCACTAATTCTTGTTGGGTTCCGGAGTAGCGTGCTACTCATCGAAAAGCGCTTTGACGCCTCGTCAGGGGTAGTAAGCGCTATATAAATACGATTACAATACAGTACAATACAATATGTAATCACAGTCTGGCATCAAATCAAGAATCACTAATCGTACACACTTTGGAGGCCTTTCTCAACAATTTTACTTTAAGTTGTACTATAATAATTGCAAGTGAGTTTAATTCCAGATTTGAGCCTGTGGAAAACCTCAACACACTTATCGAAGAGGAGGATGAAGAAAATTGAATTTCAGTGCTAGACACCCCACCTATTAAAAGATGGCTTGCTGTTGCATTACAGTTATTCTCATTCACCCTAACTTGGAGGCTAAGGGCTTGCAGTGGACCCAGATTCTCTGATAGAAAAAGGGCACAGATGTATAAGGTGGGATAAAGGGGGAACTAGTGTTGATTATTTTTTATCTGATATTAAACTTAAATGGCCTAAAATATAAACCAATGTAATTGCGTTCTGTGGTATATATAAAACTGTTGTACCTGCAATTGAACCCTACGAGCTCACTACAGTAGCCAAAATTCCAATAATAAGTAACCATATGAAATTATTTTATTCATTATAAAATTATTTTGTTAGTGTCTCAAGATCAGTTGACAATAAGCTTAAACTAACACTAACACTTAAACTAAACTAACACTAACACCAATAAAGAGTGTGAGTTGGCTAAGCACAATTTGCAGGAGTAAGTTAAAGCAAGGCAGACCACTGAAATTCTCGTGGCCAGAAGAGTATATAAAGCTGTTTTAACTCAGCACTGAGGGTCTCAGGGAATAGAAACTGGGCAGATATGATGATGGCTTTATTACCATGGTACTCTAAGGACATCTAACCAGTTAGAAATGTATGTTTCCCCACGCGAGTGGGAGAGTCATTTTGCCACTCTTTATGGTGAAATGTTTGATACATTAGCCCTATAGTCAATCGAGGTTATCACAACATCTGGAGAATCTTTAGTCTCTCCCTTCTTTCCTGCCTTTTACTTGCTCCTCCCGAATCATCTTGCCAGGATGACCCATCCTGTCTACAAGTGTCACTGTCTGGAAGCAATAAACAAACCCCAACAGCAGACCCATTCAACATCATGTGACCCAGGACACTAGCTGGAAACAAAAATGGTTGGGACAAGGAAATACCAATCATCTAAAAGTAGAATTTGAAGAATTCTAATCTAAAATCCAACTTTACAGTTAAAAAGAAGTTTAAATTACAATTAATTTGAATGCAAACAACATATTTCTATCTGATCCCTATCCAAAGTTATAACTTACTAGATGTATTGAGTTAACCCAGTGTTAGTCAATGCGAGAGATAGGCCTTACATCAGTGAACAGCAATTTTAGGAGTTTTCCACTGCCTGGACATGTAAAACGTCAGTACACATATCCCACTTTTCCAATACAATTCACCCTGCCCTTTGACACTTTAGTGCCTACCTCAGGGGTGACATTTACGTGCTAAAAAAGTAAATGTTTAGACAAGGTTTACAAAAGGTTTGTTTTGCCAGGTGAAAAATGTTAGTTTAAAACTGACTTACAGGGTGCAATGGGCCCCATCACTTGCATTTCTGAACAGTGTACGCTTGATACACTGAAAAAATACAAAATGCTCCTTTTCACATTTCTCTGAAATTATAATAATTTGTTGCTTTTATAAAACTCATTTGGAGTTAGGTGGGCACTTTAGAAAACAAACCTCATGCATTATACAACATTTTAAATAGTTCTCAAATAATTGCCCTTAATTTCTTGGGCCATCCCTGATACTCACTTCATAAGTTACGAATTTCAACCACATTAAGACTGCACAGCTTTTTAATATCTGCAGTCATCAATTTAATATTTATTTGTACATCAAAACATTTGTCCATTATTTCATGCCACACATGATTAAATTATGTTTGTAAATACATGACTTGTGCTTTTAAGGAAGGCTCGCTTAATGTCTACTCAAAAGCATTCACTGTTTAGCGTTCACACCCAAGTTGAAGTACGTGTATGTTTGGTTTAGATATTAACATATGCTACATACATGCATTTACATTCTAGTAAGTACTGAAGATTGCAACTCAGCCTTGGATATAAAATAGGCCCATACCCTTTTATACAATGGATATAATAGGAGTGTGGCTTCACTGCATGTTATGCCACTATGTGTGATGTCATTTTATAGCGTAATTAGTCTTCCCACACTAAACTTTCTTAAGATTTGTGCGCTAATGAAATTAGCAACAGGATGTTCTTGCACGGTTAGAGGAACCCACAAACATTTGGATATGACAGACCCTGTGGCTGATTATGGCCTAGCACTTTGCCACCAGAGTTTTGGGAGTACTGGTTGAGTTTCAGTTTTATGACAACATACAGGGCCTTGGGTAAAATCTCTGCTGGGTTGCTACTCTCCCTCCATCCATATGGTGCCTAGCTCTGGGAAAGCCTGTTGCTGCTGTGACTGAGGAGTAAAAGCTTGCTTGTCTGCTGAGGAGCTGGACTGTGCCTGGCATGTGAAGTGACCTGCTACCCTAGAAGATTTGTATGTGGTCTAACTGATTGGGATGACCTGTGTGACAGCAGCTCAGTAGGCTGACATTGCCCAAAAGCCACTATGTTGCCCTAGCTCTGCTGCCAGGCTGAGAAGCACAAAGGGCATTGCTGTTGAGGAGCTGCTAAACCACCTTCATGATTTGAGAAGGGTGAGCCTACATGACCCTGACCCATCCATTGCTTTTTGGTTCCCCTTATTTATCTTTCTTCAATCCCAGATGAACCATGAGATGTGATCTCCACAGCACAGATACTGGTCTAGTTCCACCGGTAGATGAGGTCATCCTAATTCTGGAGCTGTTTGATCCTCACTGATCTAGCGTTATGGTTCCAGAGATATCATTGGTTGAAACCCGGTCTAAGATACTCCTATTCTGGCCAATGGCCAGCGGTGTCACTCTGACTGCTGTAGGTGTTCCGAGTCATTGTGGGTGGCTTGCCACCGGAAAATCTTGAATGCAGCATGTAGATACCCATATATTGAAATGAGAATTTTGGACACCTTTGAGCCTGTCTAGTAGGAGCTTACACACACTTTACTATTTGTTGCCAACGAAATGTAAAGGGACTATTTGATCACTTAACAGGTCTCTGGGGCTAGTAAACTGGAGTGTCCAAATGACCCAGTGATTGGTCACTGGGTCCTTTGGACACCCGGGAACACCTAAATACTTTGTTGGCTAGAGATCCTAATGGTTGGATAGTGGGTCTTTGGGTACAGCTATTACTTTATACTTGACTTACAGTGTTCTTCTTTTTGAGATCCTTTGCATATCGGGGCACTACAACAAAGTAACTTTGGATGCCAGTATCTTCAGCAGTATCTCTGTCAATCACCTAGAAAATTAAGCCAACCCAAATGTTTCTAAAGATACCAGAGGCAATTCGAACGTACACCCATAGAATACCATTAGCCAAGTGTTCATTATTAAAGAAAAGCAGGTGCCTATCACAAGGGCGCTATACGGATGTGTGTGGGCTCTCCGCAGCTTCAAAAGGGCCATCCTCTTCTAGTTTTAGTTGGTTACCTTGACCTGAAATGCATCATTTACTTACATGGTAGTTAAAGTTATTTTCTTTTTATAATGAAATATACTGATTCGAAATTGAGATTTTGGGAGATATTTGGTGTCTCATACTGAATTAGGGTTTCTAATACCCTCCTTCTTTACTCTATTTTGTGAGGGTTTAGGTGGTAACTTGAATCTCCAGTGAGCGTGCATCAGTATTGTGATTCTGAAAAATCTTTGGAAGACAAGAGAAGTCTCTGGCTGATACTGGATCGCAAGAAAAGGCTTCAAATGCACTAATTTGCTCACCTCTAAAAATGAGGCAGAAGTCTAGACGTTCAAGCTGGTACAAGCTGTGGTTTACATATACCTACCATTGCTCACCACATGCTCAGGGGTAAAATGAGTCAACGTGTAAACTACCTGTTGTGCTAAAAGTCAATGTGGATCACCACACACTAGGTGTTATACTAAGCCCACACAGGTGCACAGTGTGTTCTGATGTTAGTGGTGAGTTGAACAGGTTTAAACTATTGTAAAACGTTTTTTCGGCAATACCAAATGTTGATGTTTTACTGAGATGCTGGCGGTAGCGAACACAGATGCTTTTTACATTTTGAACCATTAGTAGATATCACACGCAATTGCACTTGCACTATTCATAGTGAGCATATTGTATACAATATCACTCAAAGGGGCTTTTTTGGCTTACTTCAGGAACCTTCAGCAGTTGGCTTGATACATTGTCAATGGATCAGCCTAGCTAAGGATTAGTTTAATATCACTTTCCTTCTACTGGCTGTTCGGCTGTATCCTTGAGGAGCTATTCTACATCTGAAAAATACAGTCACTGTATGTATAAAGCAACTATTTTCCACTGCATTAGGCATTTTATTGTTTTTGTCAGTGCTTGAGTGTGAGTGTGAAAACTATTGGCTCTGCCAATGCTTGTTAAAGATTTGGCACCTCACTACAGGGTGCACCACACACTGGCAAAACAAAACGAAATATTGATAGGGATGTTTACTCAAAAAAGTTTCTGCATACCAAGTTTCTACGGAATCTTGTTTTTCTTGTATAAAATCACACACATCCTCGATCAACATATTTTGGTAAATATATGAACTTCTTCAGGGCTGCAAAAATAATATATAAAATACACGTTTGTAAACACCCATAAATACATATGTGTCATATCTTACAAAGCTTTACATTCAAAACCCACAACTCAACATCTTGTAAACAGCATACTGTATAGAAATGTAAACAATTCTTTAAAAAACGAAAATACTTTTCAAAAGTGTCCGGTTAAAAGACATCACATGTTTAAAGAGCAAGTGAGTGAGTACATTTTCAAAATACATAATAAAAATGCTTGATAACCCATTATAATTACTGCACCATCAAATTCGAATACAAAGGAAAGAGAAGAGCAATGTTTCAATCCCAAATTCCATCATGACTAACAGACTATTAATACATTTTGGAACCCGTCAACTAAAAAAAGTTTTTTAACATTATTATCAATAATTGAGATCAACGGGGTAGTGCTACAATCCTAATCAACATTCACTTTTGATAAAATATTCATAAATATGCCAACATATTCTGTTTCATTACTGTTTTATGTTATTTCAAAGAAGATCAAAGCAACTCGTAACAAATATAGTTATCTGTGTTTTTCCTCAGTCTATTTCATGTTCACCTGTTATTCATTGCGATTCTGCATGACCGGAGCACATCGTATTCCTCAACTCAGTCTTCACAATCCGAATCAAACGCATCATAGTAACACCTAGTAATTAAAATACAAAATTCATATAAACCTATTTAAATAACATATTTCTCATGCATCAGCAAGAACAAACATCGTTATCAAAATCAAAAATACTGACACTTTTTCACAAAAAAAGATTGGTCATACCTTCTGAAGTGAAGGCGGAGCTCGTTTAACCATATACTTTCCAAATATGGCAATTTGACCATCTCTATGGACATAATCACTCTAACAAACAGATACCAGCCCCACCGTAATTAATCCAAAACATGTTATCTTCAGATGCTATAAAGTAATAAAAAATTCAGAAGATAAACTAGCACAAAATACTGCTACAATTTAACCTACCCAGATCAATATTTCTTATCCTATTCACAGCAAGTTTCTTCAAATCCTACAAAGTTAAGAGCCTGCCAAAACCTTGAATAATACAAAACCGCTACAATATTGCTTGCCTAAATAAGTATCCCATGTTCTGACAGGCACCTGGCGATTCCTCGAAAGAAAGTCCCGCCATGATTCGCTCTCCCTAAATATTTTCCAACCTGAGTCCTAATTAGCAACACCTGCATGCTCCAAACTCATAGTTCAAGAAAACTAGTCAGCGGTGGCCGTTATTTGTAAAAGCAAACCTTTCTTTAATTATTACACTGCTTGAATAAGTACTTCCCCACCCTACCAAACGTCAAAAAGTGGGTCAAGTTTTAAAAACAATAAAAATTCCAGATATACTGATTAACAAGTTCCATTGTGTAAAGATCTTAATTATATTTGTGACATAGTGCAAGATGAATTAAAGAAGCCGGAAGACAAACTGGTTGCCATCTTAGTAGTTTTAGATTCATACCGTGCCTCCTACCCACATGTTTTGATTAAACCCATTATGACCTCACACAACTCAGGAGGCTAACAATCCAAGCCCTCCTCAATCGCCATATTAGTAGCTTTTATGCTGATTTTATACCAGCGGCTTCAGATTTTGTTTAAACAAATACACCAGCACATTCAAGCTAATTCCAGATGTACTAATGAACAAGTTCTATATTGTAAAGATCTTAATTAAATTTGCAACATAGTGTAAGATTAATTGAAGAAGCCCATAGCTGGGCCATTGACACATCCACCTCCCATTCCATGAACTTAACTGATGCCCCTATGTGTGTAAGTGGCAGAAAATGCTGACCTGCCATAACTAAGTGACACCATGATTGGTCATGTAGCAGAGTCAAGAGATTGATAGAGGTACAGGGTCTAAATAGATAGGCATCATTAGATGCCAGGATACCAGTGGGAGGTGGAGGTCTGAGGCATTTTTCAGGAATCGTGAACATTTGGTATCCTGAAAGGTTGTCCCCTTCGTGACATATGACGTTGAAATTGAAGTGGGGTGGCTGACTGTGCTGTAGGAGGCTGGCCTGGCTTATAGTGGGTACCATGTGGTACTTACACCCTGTGCCAGGTCCAGTTATCCCTTATTTGTAAAATAGAGGCGTTTCTAGCAGCTTAGGCTGATAGAAGGTAGCTATGGCAAAGCAGCTTAGGCTGAACTAGGAGACATGCAAAGCTCCTATTATACCACTTATATCATATAGCACAATATCACAAGAAAACACAATACTCAGAGTTACTAAAAATAAAGGTACTTTATTTTAGTGACAATATGCCAAAAGTATCTCAGAGGATACCCTCACTTAGGAGTAAGTAATATACACAAATTATATGTACACAAACCCAAAACAGGTAAGTAACAGTAAGAAAGTAGTGCAAACAATGTAGAATCACAATAGGCTACAATAGGTAGACATAGGTCTAGGGGCAACACGAACCATATACTCCAAAAGTGGAATGTGAATCCCGAATGGACCCCAGACCTATGGGAGGTTGTAGAGGGTCGCTGGGACTGTAAGAAAACAGTAAGGGTGTCCAAGATACCCCACCCCAAGACCCTGAAAAGTAGGAGTAAAGTTACCCTACTACCCCAGAAAGACAGTATAGTCGAGATAGGAGATTCTGCAAGAACCACAACCACCAGCAAAACAGTGAAGATGGATTCCTGGACCTGAGGACCTGTAAAGGAAGGGGACCAAGTCCAAGAGTCACACAAGTGTCCAGGGGGGGGGAGGAGCCCACTAAACCCCCTAAGCCCCACTAAAGGGTTGCCTCTGGGTGGAAGAAGCTGAAGATTCTGAAACAAAGGAAGGGGCAAGGAACTTTTTCTTTGCTCAGAAGATGTCCCACGGCGTGCTGGAGGATGCAAAAGTGTTCCCCCGCAGAAATACCACAAACAAGCCTTGCTAGCTGCAAGAGTCACGGTTGAGGATTTTGGATGCTGCTGGGGACCAGGAAGGACCAGGATGTCGCCCCTTGGAGGAGGAGACAGAGGGGGTACTCAGCAACTCAGAGAGCCCCAGCAGAAGCAGGCAGCACCCGCAGAAGTACCGGAACAGGCACTTAGAATATCTTTTGGACAGAAGGGCCACTGGACTGTGGGAGACACTTGGACCCAGCTCCTGTGTTCCAGGGACCACGCTCGTCAGGATGAGAGGGGACCCAGAGGACCGGTGATGCAGAAGTTTGGTGCCTGCATTGGCAGGGGGAAGATTCCGTCGACCCACGGAGATTTCTTTATGGCTTCCAGTGCAGGGTGAAGGCAGGCAGCCCTCAGAGCATGCACCACCAGGACACAGTTGAGAAAGCCGGCAGGATGAGGTGCTACAATGTTGCTGGTAGTCGTGTTGCTACTTTGTTGCGGTTTTGCAGGCGTCCTGGAGCAGTCAGCGGTCGATTCTTGGCAGAAGTCGAAGAGGGAAGTGCAGAGGAACTCTGGTGAGCTCTTGCATTCGTTATCTGAGGACTAGCCCAGAGGAGAGACCCTAAATAGCCAGAAAAGAAAGTTTGGCTACTGAGAAAGGAGGCTTGGCTACTGAAAGAGGTAAGCACCTATCAGGAGGGGTCTCTGACATCACCTGCTGGCACTGGCCACTCAGAGCTGTCCATTGTGCCCCAACACCTCTGAATCCATGATGGCAGAGGTCTGGGACACACTGGAGGAGCTCTGGGCACCTCCCCTTTCCTTTGTCCAGTTTCGCACCAGAGCAGGGCTGGGGGATCCCTGAACTGGTGTAGACTGGCTTATGCAGAGATGGGCACCATCTGTGCCCATCAAAGCATTTCCAGAGGCTGGGGGAGGCTACTCCTCCCCAGCCCTTCACACCAATTTCCAAAGGGAGAGGGTGTAACACCCTCTCTCAGAGGAAATCCTTTGCTCTGCCTTCCTGGGACTCAGCTGCCCAGGCCCCAGGGGGGCAGAAACCTGTCTGAGGGATTGGCAGCAGCAGCTGCAGTGGAGACCCCGGAAAGGCAGTTTGGCAGTACCCGGGTCCTGTGCTAGAGACCCGGGGATGCATGGAATTGTCACCCCAATACCAGAATGGTAGCAGGATCCCAGTGACACATATCAAAACATACTGACAACATAGGGTTTTCACTATGAGCACTGGGCCTTGGCTAGCAGGATCCCAGTGAGACAGTAAAAACACCCTGACATATACTCACAAACAGGCCAAAAGTGGGGGTAACAAGGCTAAAATGAGGCTACCTTCCTACACCCCCCCCCCCAAACGAAGGACAATAAGGCTAACTTTGGCCAGTTGAGTCTTTATTGTCTAAGTGGTGATAATTGGAGAGTAGCTCTGCAATAGATTGGTTACTCCCTTTATCATCCACTATATGGTTACTTCCCTGTGGGGATGTAAACCACCTTGTTTGAAGTTTTTTAGCTAGTCAACAATGCGAAGTTATATTATCAGAGTTCCTCTTAGTATGTTTAAGTTTAGAGCAGTGGCAATTGTCCACTGGACCTATATCAAGTGATGAGAATGCCAGACAGGGATGCTGTCTCAGGAAAGCCATAGTTGGGCAAACACTTTGTCCATATGGCTGTAAGAGAGAATAGGGATGCTGTTTCTCTTGAGCTGGAGCAGGGCAGGGATGCTGTCCTATGAGCTCCACACTAGGGAAGGGCTGCTGTCCTAAGTGTTGTGAGGCAGTGCAGGGTTGCTGCACTAAAGTCTCTCTGGGAGTGTTGGAGTGATGCTCCATGTTAACTAAAATGGTGCACTTTTTCTCACCAATATTAGTTATCCCACATAGAGGTACTTCTACCTCAGGGAGTTCAGCTGTGCTAGCTGATGGTTCCCTTGGTACAGGTGCCACCCCAGGAGAGGTGTCTCCCACCACAGGAATGGTATCCTGAATGGCAGGGTGGGTAGGGAATACTTTGATGCCCTTTTTACCTGTTGTTGTAGAAGGATCCTGAGTTTTCAGGCCTTTTTCTCTCCTTTGCTTTTTCATTTCAGCTGAAATGAGAGGAAGTAATTCCTCAGGGATACCCAGAATGGCTGCATGGGTATTAAACTCTACCTCAGCCCAACTTGAGGCCTCTAGGTCATTACCTAAGAGACAGTCTACAGGTAAGCTAGGTGATACTACCACCTGCTTAGGGCCAGTAACTTCACCCCAATTAAATTGCATTATAGCTAAGGGAAGAAACTTATTGGAGTTATGGACATCAATAATCTTGTATTGTTGCCCAATGATGTGTTATGCAGGAAACACTAGGTTTTCAGTCACCAAAGTGAGCCTCAACACCATTTATGGAAACTGTCTGCCTGTACTTATCCATTGTAAGGGGACAAGCAGCCAGCGTGGCAAGGCCAATGCCACCAGGTGTGACAGAAACTGTCTTGAGACTGACTACCCCAGTTTCAATGATGGACCCATAAGTGAACCCAACTACACCCTTATTTTGACTGTTGCCAGCAGTCCCACCACTATTACCACTACTGCTAGGGGCTCTAGAGTTTGATGTATTAGTGGTGGTAGGCTCATGAGGTTTTCTTGGGCAGGACTTGTCCCCTGGCCTATGGTCTTTATGTTTACACACAAAGCACCAAGGCTTTTTAATGTGTGTGGGTTGTGAAGAAGAGGAAGAAGATGATTTATCCCCACCCCCTGAAGAATGTTTAGGAGTTGAAGAAGGATCCTTAGTTTTACCTTTATCCCAATGCTTATCCTGAGATTTCTCAACATCTTTCTTCTTGCCATCCTTGTCACCTCCTGCATGAACTTTTCTGTTCACTCTTGTTCTGACCCATTTGTCTGCCTTCTTTCCCAATTCTTGGGGAGAGGTCAGATCTGAGACTACCAAGTACTGGTGCAACAAATCAGACACACAATTGTTAAGAATATGCTCTCTCAGGATCAGATTATACAGGCTTTCATAGTCAGATACTTTACTGCCATGCAACCAACCCTCCAAGGCCTTCACTGAACAGTCTACAAAATCTGTCCAGTCTTGAGAGTACTCTTTTCTGGTGTCTCTGAACTTAATCCTGTATTGTTCAGTGGTTAAGCCAATTCCATCCAAGAGTGCATCCTTCAAAACTTTGTAGTTATTGGCATCACTTTCTCTGACAGTAAGGAGCCTATCCCTACCCTTTCCACTGAAAGATAGCCACAAGATAGCAGCCCACTGCCTTTGAGGGACCAACTGTACCATACAGGCCCTCTCAAGTGCAGCAACCCACTTATTAATGTCATCCCCCTCCTTGTAAGGGGGGACTATCTTATGCAGGATTCTGGAATCTTGCTCTCTAACAGGATTACTA
Organism: Pleurodeles waltl; assembly: GCF_031143425.1. Classification (NCBI taxonomy): domain Eukaryota; kingdom Metazoa; phylum Chordata; class Amphibia; order Caudata; family Salamandridae; genus Pleurodeles; species Pleurodeles waltl. The sequence goes on from NC_090442.1 coordinate 212,844,118, forward strand.
TCTGGAACACTGCTGCTGCCACCATGGGGAACTACCCCCAATCTCTGTCTTTCCCTCTCTATACCCAGGGATTCCCTGTCTAAGGCCAGCTGCTGCTGTTTAAGCTTTAGTCTGGTCTCTTCCAACCTCACCTTTCTGAGTTCCCTTTCCATTAAGTTATCCTCAGGGTGGGAGGCTTGGGAATGTTTGGACACAGAGGAGATTTGGGAATTGGCAGAGAGAGACCTGTCCCTAACTGGCTGGACCCTAGTAACCTGGCCTCTAGGAGTGAAAGATGCCCTACTAATGTGTGACCCTCTAACACTACCAGTGTCACTAGGTGGCCTGCTAGATGGCAGGTCTTTGTAAAAACCCTCCCCAGATTCTTGAGGGAACTCCTTTGGACCCTAAATAGCCATAAAAGGAGGTTTGGCTACTGAGAAAGGAGGCTTGGCTACTGAAAGAGGTAAGCACCTATCAGGAGGGGTCTCTGACATCACCTGCTGGCACTGGCCACTCAGAGCTGTCTATTGTGCCCCAACACCTCTTAATCCAAGATGGCAGAGGTCTGGGACACACTGGAGGCGCTCTGGGCACCTCCCCTAGGAGGTGCTGGTCAGGGGAGTGGTCACTCCCCTTTCCTTTGTCCAGTTTCGCACCAGAGCAGGGCTGGGGGATCTCTGAACCGATGTAGACTGGCTTATGCAGAGATGGGCACCATCTGTGCCCATCAAAGCATTTCCAGAGGCTGGGGGAGGCTACTCCTCCCCAGCCCTTCACACCAATTTCCAAAGGGAGAGGGTGTAACACCCTCTCTCAAAGGAAATCCTTTGTTCTGCCTTCCTGGGACTGGGCTGCCCAGGCCCCAGGGGGGCAGAAACCTGTCTGAGGGGTTGGCTGCAGCAGCAGCTGCAGTGGAGACCCCGGAAAGGCAGTTTGGCAGTACCCAGGTTCTGTGCTAGAGACCCGGGGATGCATGGAATTGTCACCCCAATACCAGAATGGTATTGGGGTGACAATTCCATGATCCGAGACATGTTACATGGCCATGTTCGGAGTTACCATTGTGACACTACATATAGGTAGTGACCTATATGTAGTGCACGTGTGTAATAGTGTCCATGGACTTGCAAAGTCCAGGGAATTTGCCCTGAACAATGTGGGCGCACCTTGGCTAGTGGCAGGGTACCCACACACTAAGTAACTTGGCACCTAACCTTCACCATGTGAGGGTTATACATATAGGTGACTTATAAGTTACTTATGTGCAGTGAAAAATGGCTGTGAAATAACGTGGACGTTATTTCACTCAGGCTGCAGTGGCAGTCCTGTATAAGAATTGTCTGAGATGCCTATGGGTGGCAAAAGAAATGCTGGAGCCCATAGGGATCTCCTGGAACCCCAATGCCCTGGGTACCTAGGTACCATATACAAGGGAATTATACGGGTGTTCATGTGTGCCAGTGAGAATTGGTAAAATTAGTCACTAGCCTGCAGTGACAATTTTAAAAGCAGAGAGAGCATAAACACTGAGGTTCTGGTTAGCAGAGCCTCAGTGATATAGTTAGGCACCACACAGGGAACACATATAGGCCACAAACGTATGAGCACTGGGGTCCTGGCTAGCAGGATCCCAGTGACACATATCAAACATACTGACAACATAGGGTTTTGACTATGAGCACTGGGCCCTGGCTAGCAGGATCCCAGTGAGACAGTAAAAACACCCTGACATATACTCACAAACAGGCCAAAAGTGGGGGTAACAAGGCTAGAAAGAGGCTACCTTCCTACATGTGCTCGTTAGAAGGTAAAGAGTTTGTTATTGCCACATGTGTGGCACATTTTGTTAAAGGCAGGGTAATCGCTGCAATGTGTGTCATCCCACAAAGTTTTTGCATTATGATGCTTGTTTTGACAGAGGAAGTTTCTATTCACTGTTGTCTGGGTTGTGCAGGAACCAGGTGGGCTGGAGTGAACAGGCCCTGTGAAACTTGGCTATATCCTTGCAAAGTTTGTTGTTGTTGCTTCTAATGTAAGGAAGCTTTGATGCTGATTGTGTGAATTTCTGCAAGCTATTGGCCCTTGGCTTAGTGGATTTTGCTCTTCAGTACCAGCTTTGGGTGGCTGAGTATATATTTCTGCATGTGTGTGGAGTAACTTTCACAAAATTGATCTGTGTTTTGATTTCTTCTTGTTGGCCATGAAAAGTGCGGGATATTGCAAGATGGTGCATTTCTCCTGTGAAATGGAATGATGTGTATCAGCAGGACTTGTCGGTCACTTGTGAATTTAAATTGTTCAAAGCCTGGGTGTGTTTGTGTTCAGAAATACACAGTGAGCTCCTTTTTGAGGTCATCATTGTCTATGTCACTGTGAGAAATTGGGTTGTTGGTTGACTGGTAACTTGGCACAGAGGAGTCAGGCTTAACATAGATGCATTGTGTAAAGTATTTGTGCAACACGTCAAAAAGTAAAACAGTGAAAACACTACACAAAAAGTATCCTGACGTTCAAAAATACAACTGAATTTATTAAATAAAACAAGACCAAAACAACAAAAATCCAATTAGTAGAACCGGAGTTATGAATTTTTAAAGAATAAACTGTAAAATAGCACCTAAAAGCAGAAAGCTGCACCTGCGGCTATCTAGGTGTGCAGGACCAACTCAAAGTTAAAATTTCAGGCCAACTGCAATGGTGCGCAGGTTGGATACAGTCCCAGATTAGTTCCACTGCAGTTTTAACTTCTCAAGTTTTGTGCCAGGAATTCCATTAATGTTGGAGAGGGTCGCAGGGAACATTGAGAACGTCGCGGGCGGTGCTGGGTGTGGCATGAGGAGAAGGTCGGGCATTGCAGATGGGCAGGCCAGTGCTTTGTGTTGGTGGTCCTCAATGGGCGCTTGATGCTTGCTGTATGAAGAGACAGGTTGGAGGCGGCTCGCTCTAAAGTTCAGTGTGAGCGGGTTGGTCTCATTGTGAACAGGCCAGTTCACGAACCACCCAAAAGCTTGATTTCAAAAGCCCATGAGCCACACCAGGGGTCAAGGACCTGAGAGGCACCACTTGGGGGACAGGAACCTGCTGAAGACAGGTCCAGAAGTTGTTGGGGAGTCTTCTATGTCCCTGAGCTTGAGATCAGGAGGACAGCAGACTAGCCCTTTGAGTCACTCTGGGGTCCTGAGTTCAAGATGATGTTACCGGTCCAGTTCTTCTTCCCCAGGCAAAAGAGCAGTAGGCAGTAGGCAGCAGGTCAGCAGAGCAGGGCAGTAGTTCCATCAGAGTAACAGTCCAGCTGAGTGGCTGCACAGCAGTCCTTCATGGCAGAGTATCCACAGGTCTAGAAGTGTGCTCAAGAGTTGGTGTCTGAGGTCCTTCTTTTATGCACTGTTGTGCCTTTGAAGTGGCGAGAAACTTCTAGAGTCATGCCTTTGAAACACAGAGATGCCCTGCCTTCCTGGCCCTGGCTCCAGACTCACTACAGGGTGTATGCACCCATTTGTGCGGAGACAGGATACAGCTTATTCAGTTTTAAGTAAAGCTAGACCCATCCCATCCTGCCAGTGATGACCCATCCAGTCACACCTAAGCTCCCATTGTGTGCGGCTGTCTAGCAGGAATATACAAAGCCCGACTACCAACTACACACAGCCATGTGACCAGAGACAGGCTGCAGGCACCAAATGGCTAAGGCAAGAAAATGCCAACTTTCTAAAAGTGACATTTTCAAAATTACAATTTAAAATCCAACTTCACCATGAGCTATGATTTTAAATTGTGATTCCAGAGAACCAAACATGAAGAAGTTATCTCTTCCCATTTGGAAATGACACGTATAAAATGTAAAAAAAGGCAATTCCAATGTTATGCTGTGGGAAAGATATGCCTTGCAGTAGTGAAAAACAAATTTGAGAGTTTTTCACTAACAGAACATGTAAAAGTTAAACGTTTATGTCCTAGCTTTTAAATACATTGCACCTTACCCACGGGTTGTCCAGGGCCTACCCTAGGGGCGACTTAAATGTATTAAAAAGTAAGGTTTGGGCCTGGCAAAATGTTTATTTTGTCAGGTCAAAATGGCAGCTTAAAACTGCACACACAGACTCTGCAATGGGAGGCCTGAGGTATGTATAAAAGGCTACCTAAGCGGGTGGGACCATCAGTGCTGCAGACCCACTGGTAGCACTTTATTTACATGCCCTGGGCACATGTAGCACACTTTACTAGGGACTTCTAAGTAAATTAAATATGTAATTTGAGTATAAGCCAAGTTTACCATGTTTTAAGGGGAGAGCACACGCACTTTAGCACTGGTTAGCAGTGGTAAAGTGCCCAGAATTGTAAGATCTGCAAAAACGAATTCAGCAAAAATAGCAGGAGGAAGGCAAAATGTTTGGGGATGACCCTGCAGAGGGGGCCAGGTCCAAAAGTCATTACAAACTATAGGTTAATTAGAAAGTAGGCTGCCTATTTCAGGTCCCATGTATTCCATTTCTCCATAGGGGTGTTGGTTTTGACAGCTTCTCAGTAGCTTGCAACATGCTCAGCCAGATGGGCCAATATGGGACCACAATGGATGGGATCCACCAACAGCAGAAAGTGAAGGAGTACTGACATATTGAACCTATATGTGGAGCTCACCATCACAGTTTAGTGCATACATGGATTCCCTGATGGCACTGCTTGTACATAATGGGCTTTGAGGGGTCCTGGCAGGGATGTACCTTGGTCCTTGTCTGCCATCTTGACAGATAGCTGAGACACAAAACATTTGTTTGGCATGGGAGCAGTGCATGTGACTATCAAGTATGTCTCATTAAATCATGATGAAGGGGTAGTCAGATCCTCTGCGGTCTCCTTGACTTACCCATACTCAAGAGATTCCAATGAGACTATGACTACTGGGGGCTGCAACGCAGTGCTCTCTGCAGTCCAGTGTTGACCAGGCTGACCAGACAATACTGCCAATGCACTTATGGACACTGGCTGGAAGGCAAAATGATGCACTGAAAAAGAATACAGCACACACTTGGCTTGATTGGACATGTAGATTATGTGACCGTAGGCATCACATTTGCTGAGTTGCCAGTGTAGTGGAAGTGACGATGCTCTAAACAGTTCTGTGCCCCTTATCGTCAGAGCCTGGTCTCCACTGTGGAAGTGACTCAACCTCAACTGTGAGATGGACAGAGAGAAGAGACACATCTGCATAACAGCATTGGTCACACAAAAGTGACCCAAATATGCACATGCGTACTGACAGGCACACGTGCTACATTACACCTGGTATCTGAGTATGCCTGAGTCCCTCTAATAAATTTTCCTTTTCAGCATGGTCACCTCACATTTGTTGCTTTTTTGGACTCTGGTTATGCTGGCTTTAGGATTCTGTGCACTTTATCATTGCTATACAATAATAAAGTTCCTGTGCTTCCCCTCTAAACCATGAGCTGTACATTGGAATTCCCTACATGGCCCATTTCACTTCCTTACACATTCATTGTAAATGGTGCCTGGTTCGCACCTATGGCATGAAAAGTTTAATGTTGTACATGGACTAAAGTGTGTATTTCTACCACCCCCTTATATGACAAAAAATATATTTCTGCCAGGAGCATCACTGTGCTCTGGCTTGCTGCAGTTTAAATGCACTGGAATGAACAAGGCAGTGAAAAATGTCTTTGCAAAGTAGGAAAGTCTTATGTTTATATATTCATAAGCCACCCCTGAAGTTGCCTTGTAAGCCCAGAGGGATGGGTGCCAATATATAAAAATAGAGCACACTACATATTGAAGTCAGTGAGCCTTCACAATGAAATTATAAACATAAGCTATTTCACTCAGTAGGCCTGGCCTGTCCTTTCCCCAATATGCCTAGGTGGGATTAAAATCATTATTTTTCACCTCCGGTTAGGAAAGAACTACAAAAATGTTTCAAAGTTTTTAAAATCTAACTTAATGGTGACATTAATTTTTTGATAGCTTAAGCAGAAAGTTAACTTTGTAGAAATGTGCTTTAGAATGACTGAGTCAGAACTGGCCAGTTCTGCCAATCACCACCACTCTGGAGCTGGAATACACATTCTTTGCAGGGAGACTTAGGGCCATATTTATACTTTTTGACGCACAACTGCGCCAACACAGTTGTGCGTAAAAAATCTTAGCGCCGGCTAACGCCATTCCAAAGCGCCATGCGGGCGCCTTATTTATGGAATGACGTTAGCCGGCGCAGCTGACTGGTGTGCGTAAAAAAAAATGACCCACACCAGGCTGCGCCGGCGTAGGGGAAAATGGAGCTTGGGCGTCAAAAAATGGGGCAAGTCGGTCTGAGGCAAAAAATCTGCCTCAACCCGATTTGCGCCATTTTTTTTTACTCCCACCCTCCATTGACATGACTTCTGTCTTAGCAAAGACACGAGTCATGCCCCCTTGCCCAATGGCCATGCCCAGGGGACTAATGTCCCCTGGGCATGGCCATTGGGCATAGTGGCATGTAGGGGGGCACAAATCAGGCCCCCCTATGCCACAAAAAAATATATATATATATACTTACCTTAAGTTCCCTAGGATGGGTCCCTCCATCCTTGGGTGTCCTCCTGGGGTGGGCAAGGGTGGCAGGGGGTGTCCCTGGGGGCATGGTAGGGCACCTCTGGGCTCCTTCCGAGCCCACAGGTCCCTTAACGCCTGCCCTGACCAGGCGTTAAAAAATGACGCAAAAGCGGCTGGACGTCATTTTTTTTGACCCGCCCACTCCCGTGCGTCATTTTTGCACGGGAGTTTAAATAAGGCGCACATGCCTTGGAGTCATTTTTTAGACGGGAACGCCTACCTTGCATATCATTAACGCAAGGTAGGTGTCCACGCTAAAAATTGACGCAAACTCCAAGATCTTTGGTGCTAGACGGGTCTAACGCCAAAGTATAAATATGGAGTTAGCTTTGCGTTGGATTTGCGTAAAAAAAACGACGCAATTCCGGCGCAAACAGAGTATAAATATGCCCCTTAATGACCCTGGCTCAGAGGACAATGGATTGACTCTGAGCCAAGAAAACACCAGTGGGTGTTAACTGTTGACCACTTAATGGAGATTAGCTATCTGGGAGTGGACAGGAGCAGTTGGCAGAACAAAGGGCATCCTTAGCACTGCTTATTTTCACTTGGATATGCCAATTTTGCTTCTTCTATTCTTCTAGTCATCTTTGTTTTGGCATGCTCTAGAGTTTACTCCTGCCCTCACGCCATGTGTAGGTGGGACTATATTGAGATGGAGGTTTTACATCCTCATGGCCAAGTACTCTGTATTTCTTAATTACTTTTAAAATGGATTATTCAATTTTTTGCTCTGGGTTTATAGAAGTTTACCGGTTTTATGATGATTGGCACTGTAACAATTGTTTGAAATTTGATTAACTTGTTTAACCATATTCTCTGCTCAATAGCACTTTATTTTTTAGTGCCTGTTTCTTGAAGTGGACCCCTGGTGCCCTTGTCGTCGGTAGTAGTGGGAGGCCAGGGCCCTATCAATTTACAGGAGAATCGCTTTTTATAACTTGGGACATACTGTGGAAATCATCATTTTTCGCCCCTAAACGTCCAATTTTAGAGCGGCAATCTTTATTTAGGTGTGCTCTATTGTTTCATCCTGCCCTGACGCCATGTGTAGGCTGGGCTATATTAAGACAGAGGCCAAAGGCAAGCACGTCTGCTCCTCTCTGCACCAGCTCTAGGCCTAGGACACAGCATGCTGTCTGTTTTTCGGCCAGAAATCTGACAAAGATGCTACACCAGGGAGTTTCTCCTGTCCTTGAGGTTTTCTACTGCCAGTATAGTTTGTCCTGCAGTTCTCATTAACCCCTTCGCTGCCAGGCCTTTCCCCCTCAGGTGCCAGGCCTTTTTTTGGCTATTTGGAGCAGTTCGTGCTTAGGCCCTCATAAACTGCCCATGCCAAATTTGCATTCTTTTTTCCCAACATCCTAGGGATTCTAGAGGTACCCAGACTTTGTGGGTTCCTCTGAAGGAGACCAAGAAATTTGCCAAAATAAAGGAAAATAGCATTTATTTCCAAAAAATGGGAAGAAAGGTCTACAGAGGAAGGCTTGTGTTTTTTCCCCTGAAAATGGCATCAACAAAGGGTTTGCGGTGCTAAAATCACCAGTTTCCCAGCTTTCAGGAACAGGCAGACTTGAATCAGGAAACCACATTTTTCAACACAATTTTGGCATTTGTACTGGGACATACCCCATTTTTACTACTTTTTGTGCTTTCAGGGTCCTTCCAGTAAGTGACAGAAATGGGTATAAAACCAATGCTGGATCCCAGAAAGCTAAACATTTCTAAAAGTAGACAACATTTTAAATTCATCAAGGGGTGATTTGTGTAGATCCTACAAGGTTTTCCTACAGAAAATAACAGCTGAAATAAAAAAATATTGAAATTGAGGTAAAAAAACAGCCATTTTTCTCAATGTTTTACTCTGTAACTTTTGTCTGCGATGTCAGATTTTTGAAAGCAATATACCATTACATCTGCTGTACTCTTCTGGTTGCGGGGATATATATGGCTTGTAGGTTCATCAAGAACAGCGTCTTGCTTCACGGACGTGCAGCACTTCAATGAGACGTCTTATTGGTGCGTCTTTCTCATCGGTGTACTTTTATCAAGCTTTTGGAATTCGGTTCATCGTGGCCTAAGGAGATCTCGCCTGCAGTTCTACACGACACATTTTACTAGTAAGGAGATATCACCTGCAGTTCTACGCAGTACATTTTACTAGCGTGTGGGAGGAATCACACGCGATTCCAGGACCATAGTAACTGTTACTTTGTGGACAATAGAAGTGTCACTTGGTGGATGAACACTGTTTATTTCTTTCTTCAATGTTTTGGTTAATTAACTCTTCCCTTTCTAGGTGTTTTTAGAAGGAATACCAAATAAGAGGGGGGAGGGGTAATTCACAATTTGCTTGGAAAAGGAAATTTACCAATCATGCAGAATGTTACAGCCCCACTGTTTATTTTGGCTTTTCCTGGTGAGCCACCCATGAAGTGGCAGAAATGGAAAAATGTGTTTGAAAGATATGCAAAAGGTTGTGGTGCATCTTTGAGTGCAGAAAGGAAATCTGCATTACTCTTGCACTGTTTGGGTTCAGAGGGACAGGATGTTTTTGATAATCTGCCAGAAGTGGTTGATGAGAATCTAAATGAGTATGAGAAATTAGATAGGCATTATTTGCCAAAGGTTAGCACCATTTTAGAGAGATATCATTTTGGAAGGAGATGTCAAAAAGAGGGTGAGAGTGTGGAAAATTATACCACTGCGTTGAGGAAATTAGCTTCCTCATGCAAATTTGGCGGTTTGGTGGAAGAGCATATTAGGGACCAGTTCATGCTTGGGTGCAACATAGAAAAAATAAGGAAAGAAATTTGGCAAAAGGATGAACCTTCATTGGATGATGTTTTGGTAATTGCTAAAAAAAATTGAACATTCTTTACAATGGGTGGAAACCATAAAAAGAGAAGAAGTGAGCGGTGATAGTGTGCTTGTGGTCAAAGGTAAAAATGAAAACTTAGAATCTACCAACTGTAAGAAGAAAGAGAACGTTTTTTTTCAAGGAAAGTGCTTTCGGTGTGGCAAACAAGGTCATATGGCCAATGACAAAAGTTGCCCACCAGCAAAAGCTTCATGTAGTCTTTGTAAGAAAAGAGGTCATTTTGCTGCTGTGTGTAGGGCTAAAGGTGGCAAATGTAGAGTGTATGAAGTGTTGGACAACTCAACCCCAGAGGATGCAGGTGAGACTGATTTTGAATGTGGTCAAATTATTCTTCAAGTGGAAGGAGGAAAAAGGAAGATTCCCCTGGATGAAATAATGGTGGATGGTGAGAGAACCAAGGTTTTATTTGACTCAGGAGCGAAGATAACTATTATTTCAAAAGAGCTCTATTTAGGAAAACTTAAGAATAAGGTCCAATTGTTCAAACCTGACATCAATCCGTATGCTTATGGTGGTGAGCCAATTAAGCTATATGGATATTTTTGGGGTTTACTAGAATTTAAGAGTAAATATGTCAATGCAAAAATTTATGTCTCAAAAAAAGGGGACAGCATTTTAAGTTGGTTTCATCAGAAGGATTTGGGAGTGATACTGGATCCCAATAGTGATCCGCCCGTGAAGCTGAGGGAAGAATTTCTGGTGAATACAGTACAGGATGGAGAATATGAGAAGCATGAGGTGTTGGTAGATAATTATATTGAAAATTTGAAAGTCAAATTTCCAGATGAGTTCAAAGCACAGTTAGGGTGTCTCTGGCATTATTCTCACCACATTTGTTTAATTCAAGGAGCTAAACCTGTGTGTAGCAAAGTTTGTGGTGTTCCTCTAACAATACGAGAGGAAATGAAAGTAGAACTGGAGAAATTGATGAAAGATGGAATAATTGAGGAAGTAGAGGGAACTGAGTGGCTCGCCCCAGTGGTTGCAGCCAGGAAGGCTAATGGTAGTCTTCGTCTGTGCATAGACCTGAGGGCGCTAAATAAGAATATAGTTGTGGACAGATATCCCTTGCCCAACATTGCTGACATGTTGATGTTTCTTCATGGTGCCAAGGTATTTTCAACCATAGACTTAACATCTGCCTATCATCTGATTAGCCTGGATGAAGGCTCAAGAGATCTCACCGCCTTTATCACACCCTTTGGAACTTTTAGGTATGTTAGGCTGCCGTTTGGATTAATCTCTGCGGCTTCTGTTTTTCAAAGAGCTTTAGAGAACGTTTTAAAGAATATAGATGGGATTAAGATATATCAGGATGATATTCTTGTATTTGGGAAAAATGACTCTGAACATGATGAGAGGTTACAGAGTGTTTTGGGGAGACTGAAAGAGTTTGGTTTAACAGTCAAACTAGAAAAATTCAAATTTAAGAGGAAGTCTATAGAGTATTTGGGCCATACCATTACGAGTGATGGTATCACTCCAAAGAAAGAGTTGGTTGATACCATACTTAAATTGAAGTCACCTTCAAACAAGGATGAATTATTGAGATTTATTGGTATGGCAGAATATTATAGCAAATTTGTGAGGGGTTTTGCTAAAAGATGTGTGAACATGAGGAAACTACTACGTAAGGGTGAAGAATTTGTTTGGAATTCTGAATGTGAATCAGAATTCACCAAAATCAAAGAGATGTTGGGAAAGGCCCCAGAGTTGAAAAGTTTTGACCCTAATTGCAGTTCGGTGTTAATAACTGATGCAAGTATGAAAGGTTTAGGTGCTGTATTACAGCAAGAGAAAAGTGGTGCTGAACGGTTCGTGATGTTTTTGTCTCGGGCCCTGAAAGGGGCGGAAGTTAATTATTCGGTGATAGAGAGGGAGGCTCTTGCAGTTCAATGGGCCATTAAGAAGTTGAGGAAATTACTGTGGGGTGCTAAGTTCGAGGTGAGGACAGATCAGAAGCCTCTTTGTGAGATATTTAAAAAAAAAAGGGATTGATGCGATTTCAAGCAGAATCACCAAGTGGGTAGTATCCCTGCAGGATTATGATTTTGTGGTTAAGTATATTCCTGGAGCACAGAATGTGGCAGCTGACACTTTGTCGAGGTTGGTGTGTTTTGGTGATATTAACCAGGGAGGAGACTGTGAGAGTGGGGATCAGGATGTTGAGGTGGTGTGTGAAGTTGATTATGGTACCGTAACTGAGGAGAAGTGGCGAGAGGGTTGTGAATCTGACAAAACTATGTCTGAAGTGCTATCATTGCTCAAGGCTGGATGGAAGAATAGAAAGGAGGGGAGTTTGGATTCTCAAAAATACTGGCATGTTAAAGATGAGCTGTCCGAGAGGAATGGACTGCTGTTTCGGGGGTCAAGGTTAGTGCCACCTGTAGGACTTAGGGACAATTTAATAACCCTTGCACACAGTGGTCATCAAGGTATCGCTAAAACCAAAGGGATGTCGCGCTTAACATATTGGTGGCCAGGAATCGATGGTAAAGTCAAGAGAGTTCTGAGGGATTGTATGCAGTGTGCATTCAGTGTGCATTCAGTGTGCATTCAGTGAGAAATCTGCCAAACCCAAGGTGCTACGCATGGTTATTAGGGATCTTCCCACACATCCGTGGGAAGAGATCGCCCTTCATATTTTAGGACCTGTTCGTGGTGATGGATGTGACACATATCTCATTGTTTTGGTTGATTTGTTTTCAAGATGGCCAGAAGTGATCTTCACAAGAAGGATTGAGACAAAGCATGTGATTTCTTTTCTAAAAGACATTTTTGGAAGAGAGGGTGTTCCTAAATCTATTCTTACAGACAATGGGGTACAATTGGTCTCCAAAGAGATGGAGTTGTTCTTGAGTGATCTTGCCATTCAACATAAGAAGTGCTCCCTGTATCATCCTGAGACCACTATGGTGGACCGCTTTAACAGGGTGCTTAAAGAGACAATAGCTATAGCCAAAGACAGTGGTCTAGACTGGAGGAAGGAGATAGTCAAAAGAATCGAGGCGTACAGATTTTCACCTCACTCTGTGACTGGGAAGACTCCGTTTGAGTTGTTTAAAGAGAGACATCCCAAGCACCTGGTTGGGTGAATGATATGGAGCTAAGAATGGGAAAGGTTGTACCAGACACTGATTGGAGAGTGAGAGAAAAAGAGAAAATACTGGCTCGCAAAGACAATTTTGATGTAAGGAAATCAGCACGTCCAACAAAGGTTCTGGTAGGAGATTGGGTGATGATTAGAAAACCTATTAAGAAAGGAGGATTTTCCTGGGAGACCTAAACTGGTGGGAGTGGTAAAATTATTCACTAACGCTGTTAAGACAGAACACTCCAGAATTTGGAACCTTAATCGTGTTGTGGTGATCAATAAGGACGCTGTTGGGAAAGGACAAGAATTTATCAAGAAGGACTCAGCAATTGGAGTTAGAAAATCTGAAAGAAAAATTGTAACTCCGAAGTACCTGGAAGAGTACATTACATAAATGTTTTGGTTCCTTTACGTTGTATAATTTCAAGTTTTCATTTTTGTTATTCTTGTTAACCCTATTTGTATAAGGAAGGGAGGTGTGTAGTATCTAGTGTGTGTTCTGTGGTGGAACCAGAACCCTAGTCATGTGTTCTGCTTTAGAATATACCTGGGGGAGTGGAGAATGTTGAGGAGATGAGTGAGACGAAGACAGTTGGTGAGTGGATGGGACCTTCATTGTGTCAATAAACTCAACCTCCTCTATCCTCTGTTTCTTGGATTTATTGGACCTTTATTACAGCAATCTTTCAATCTAGCCACATCCTCCACCACTGCTACTCTAGGAACTCTTGCCTGTTCCACCACAATAAGGCTCTCTATCACTGACTTCTGAAATTTAACAAATTTCATCCTTGACTCAGGTGAGCAATACTTGAACACAATAAAAGCATTAAAAGTTGCCAAATGAAATAAAGGTATGGCCAATTTTTTATACCACATGTAAGACTTACGAAGAGCAGTGTAAGGTTCCACCCTCTGATCTACTCTATCAACACCACCCATGTGCTTATGGTAGTCCAAAATGCACGCAGGTTTGCACACTTCGGCAACCTGACCCCAAACAGTCACAGGGGAAGTACTCTAATCGTGGATGGTAGTTAGCATGTACACATCCCTCCTGTCTGAAAATTTCAGAGCTAGCAGCTCATTATTCCGCAAGGCACTGCACTGTCCCCTCTCAAGTTTTTTTACAAACAAGCTCCCTTGGATAGCCTTTCCAGTTAGAATGGATTGTGCCACAAGCAACAGTGTCAACTATAAACAACTCCTTGAACAACTGCACTCCGGTGTAGAAATTATCTACGTACAAATGGTGACCTTTGTTCAACAGTCATCTACCAAGTTCCCACACAATTTTCCCACTAACTCCAAAAGTGGACAGACAACCAGGGGGGTCAATACTGGAATCCCTACCAGTGTAGACCCGGGAATTCTACACGTATCCTTTACTCCTTTCTGACAGAATATACAATTTCATTCCATACCGTGCCCTCTTGCTAGGAATGTACTGCTTAAAAAACAAATGCCCCTTGAACAGGACCAAAGACTCGTCCACACTTATTTCTTTGCCTGGAACATACACCTCTGAAAACCGATCTACAAAATGATCAAGGACAGGCCTAACCTTAAAAAGACGGTCACAATCCGGGTGAGCTCGTGGCAAGGCTAAAGCATTGTCAACAAAATGCAGCATCCGAAGAAGAAGCAAATAGCGATTACAAGTCATGGTTGCAGGAAATATAGCCATTGCCATCAAGGGACTAGTAGACCAATAAGAAGCAGTGATGGCTTCCTTATCAACCCCATTAAATAAGTCAAACCTAAGAACTTTTTCATCTCTTCCAGATTTGTGGGAACCCACTGAGTAGCTCTAGACTGAGGCCTATGTCTGGCATTGTTGTCCCTCAAATACTGCTCCGCATACAAATTAGTCTGCTCAACAATCTCTTCCAAAAATACATTGTCCATAAACAACTCAAAGAAATCGACAGGCAAAAAGTTTTCTGTATTTACTCTACACCCTGGGAGACCAGTAAAGGCAGGCAACTGTGGCTGCTCCATGTTTGGGGCAACCCAGGTGTCAGGTCTTCCAAAGGGAAACCTTTCAGCCCCAGCCTGCTGCACTATAGGCACATCAGTGTCCTCCTCTAAAACAGGCCATTCATCTGCACTCAGAGTGGCCTCCTCATCAGAAGATTCCTCTCAGACAGAAAACTCACTGGCAGAACCTCTCACTTCCTCCTCTAGCCATGATCCTTTCTTACAACAAATGGATTGCCAACAACAACCAGCACTTTCTAAAACAAGTAATAAACAAAGTGCGGCTTTATCACAAAGGGTTATGTACTAAAAAACTATACCAGTCACTTGCCTGAAAAAGCTAGACTCACCAGCAACTACTCTGCACAGACACAACAATCACCAATGATATCCCACTAAAAAGTAAAAAAGAAAATCAAATTAGACATAAGATAACACAAATATCATTGTGCACAAATCTAAGGACAACTTCACACACAATCCTGCATTTAGTATATCACCTACAAACATGTCATTCATGCATGTCAACAATACTCCTTTTAAGTAAATTGCTTTTACTTACCTAAAACATGCAACTACGCAAACCGCAGGTCAACTACTGCCAAAACCGCAAGGATCCACAGCAAAGGAAGCAAAAGCTTTGAGTTAAAACAAAAAGAAATAAAATGTTATAATCACAAATACAAATACTTTGCCATTTGATAAACACCCAGCCACCTGTGGCTTCTGCCTCCATTGGGGGCAGATGGGCCTAAACAAAATAGCCATTTCTGCCCCCCCCCAGGGGGCAGATCAGCCTATCAGTAATGTGCCTCCTTTAGGGGGACGACCCTTGCCAAAGGGGCCGCCCCCCCACACAAACACACACACACAAGATCCCTGGTGCCTAAGTGGATTCTGCCCCCACCCCCTGGGGGCAGATAGGCCTAAAAAATAGGCCGATCTGTCCCACCCAAAGGGGGGCAGAAATGGCCAACAGTTCTATGACCCCTTTGGGGGGGCGACCATTGCCAAAGGGGGCGCCCCCAGCACAAAAAAAACGTAGGGGAACAGAAAATAAATTCCCTGGCGTCTAGGGGCAGATGGGCATAAAAAAATAGGCCGATCTGCCACCAAGGTGGGCAGAAATGGCCATCAGTAATGTGCCCCTTTTAGGGGGTGACCCTTGCCAAAGAGGCCACCCCCTACACAAAACACACACAAGATCCCTGGTGCCTAAGTGGATTCTGCCCCCCGGGGGAAGATAAGCCTAAAAAAATAGGCTGATCTGCCCCAAAGGGGGGCAGAAATGGCCAACAGTTCTGTGCCCCCTCTGGGGGGCAGCCGTTGCCAAAGGGGGTGCCTCCTAGCAAAATAAACAAAGGGGAACAAATAAAAAAAATTCCCTGGTGTCTTGGTGGATTCTGCCCCCTCCCCATTGGGGGCAGATAGGCCGAAGAAAAATAGGCTGATCTGCCACCGAGGGGGGGGAGAGATGGCCCTCAGTAATGTGCCCCCTTTGGGGGGTGACCCCTGCCAAAGTGGCCGCCCCCCTACACAAACCACACACACAAGATCCCTGGTGCCTAAGTGGATTCTGCCCCCTTGGGGGAAGATAGGCCGAAGAAAATAGGCCGATCTGCCCCCAAGGGGGGCAGAAATGGCCAACTGTTCTGTGCCCTCTTTGGGGGTGACCGTTGCCAAAGGGGGTGCCGCCCAGCACAAGAAAAAAAAGGGAAAAAAAAAAAAATCCCTGGCGTTTTGGGGGCTTCTGCCTCCCTTGGGGGCAGATGGGCCTAAAACAAAAAAGACTGATCTGCCCCCAAATGGCTACCACTAATGTCCCCCCTTTGGGAGGGCGACCCTGGCCCAAGAGGTGCCCCCAAGACACAACAAACACACACAACACAATCCATAGGGCGTAGTGGGTTTGGATCCCCCCAGGGGCGAGATTGGCCAAAAACATGGCCGATCTAGCCCGGGGGGGGGGGGCGAAACATATAAACAAATATTGACCCCAGCCTTTCCTAAGGGGTCACTGCCCAAATACATTGTTGAAATCGGAATCCCCTAGTGTCTAGTGGGTTTCGACCCCCCCCCCCCCCGGGGGCAGATCGGCTGAAAAATTGACATACATATGCCCCCAGGGGAGCGACCCTTGCCCAAGGGGTCGCTCTCCAAAACAAACAGGTAATTACATCCCTGGTGCCTAGTAGTGGATTGTCCGCTCCCGCAGTGGGCCGGGTGCAGGACGAGCTGGTCTCGTCCCAGGCACACAGGAACTGTTTGCGAGGACCAGACCAGCTCGTACCGGGCACCCGAGGGGTTAATCTAAGTCCTGTCTTAATTTCTTTTTTACTATCCATGGCAGACCATGGTGACAACAGGCTTTCTATGTGGTTAGTTCCAAATGGTATGGACACAATCTGTGGAGGAGGATAGGACTTCTTCTTGGAGTGCACAGATGCAAGATGAATGGAAGCCTATGTATGACGTTAAATGCGGTCTCATTAACATGAGTTCTTTGGTAATGCACGCAGGAGAGATTTGCATGCTACTTGAAAATTATCATTTTGACTGTTTATTACTGAAACATGGATAAGGGAGGATTCTGATCCCACAGTAGACTTTGATATATTAGAAGGCTGCATCATATAGAACATGAACCGGCAAAATAAGGCTGGTGGGGGGTGCTTTAATTTGTATAGTCATTAGCTTGATCCCTGTTGCTGGTACCGCAGGTATAGGACATGGAACTACTTGCCCTGTCTTTAATTATAAATCATAAATGCTCAGTAAAAGTTCTCTTCATCAACCTTCTGGGCCAGTAAAGAACTTTATTAGTCCTATCAAGAAATAGTTTCTACTGTTTATTTGGCAACTGAATATTTAGTGGAATTGGGAGATCTGAATATTTATTTATTGGATTTATATAGCGCACAGCTACCCGGAGGTTTCCCGGCGCCTAAGACAGTGCAAGACAGGGCAGGATCAGGAGAGCAGCTTGGACGGTTACTGGTTAAAGAGCCATGTCTTAAGCTCCTTACGAAATCTAATGAACACCCTTTCACGACGTAAGTAAGAAGGAAGAGAATTCCAGAGAGATGGAGCTAGGAAGGCGAAAGAACGTCCCCCCATTTTGGCACGTCTGATTCTGGGCACCTGGAATTTTTGTTGATTGGAGGATCGAAGTGAACGAGAGGGCCGATATTGTTGGACCAAGATTTTAAGGTAGTTGGGAGCTAGGCCTGTATTAATTCTATGCATATAGCATAGGGCTTTGAATTTGGTGCGATTCTCAATTCTTAGCCAATGTAGTTCACGAAGTGCACCAGAAGTAGGAGCAATTCTGGGAAGTTGGCAAAGAAGCCTGGCCGCAGAGTTTTGAACAACTTGAAGTTTGTGTAATACTTCTTTATTCGCACCCAAATAGAGCACGTTTCCGTAGTCCAGTCTAGAAATAACCAGCGCTTGGACCACGGTTCTTTGGGCAGCCACAGGAAGCATCCAGAGAATTTTACGAAGCCACTTCAAGATAGCGAAACAGGTAGAAGCTACTTTGGTCACCTGTTGTTTCATAGTCAACTGGTCGTCGATTATGATGCCCAGGTTACGTGCAGAGAGAGAAGGGATTGGGGGGACACCCATTTCAGAGGGCCAGTGTTGGGGGCCCCAGAGTGATTTTTTGTTTCCAAATATGAGGAGTTCTGTCTTTCCTCCATTAAGTTTGAGTTTATTAAACTGCATCCACTATGATAAGGACCTGAATGCCAGTACCTTTCAGATTGTTAACATCTGCTCAGCTTTGGAGATGAGATAGTTGGTACATGAACCCACGTATAAGGAAAGTCAATAACTGGACTACATTTGTGTTAGAGGGGACTTGATTACTGTGGAGACTGTGGAGGAGGTTCTATGGTCTGACCGCAAGTTTATTTCCTTCCGCCTACATAAGGATGGTGTTTCTCTCCTTCAGCAATCTCCTGTCACTTCGTATTATTGGGCTTGGTCCAAACTTGACAATGATGGACTAAGGGAATGCCTAGAAAAACCTAAGCTTAGTATCCATCCTGATTTAAATATGGATGTGTCCATTGAACAGTTTGATTCTTGAATCAGGGGAGCTCTCGATGTAGTACTGCTGCTTAAATGTGGAACTTTATATCGCAAAACACTGTTGGCTCCCTGGTATACCCAAGGATTAGCACATACCAAAAAGAAATGCAAAACGCTTGAGAGGCTCTGGAGACAAGATTGTTCTGAAGTCAGAAGAGTGGCCTATAAAGCAGAATTTAAGACCTATAAAAAGGCTTCTGAAAACTTGTAGGGGGAACTACTATCCTACTAAACCAGGGTCTGCTAACAACCCTACTAGACAACTTTTTCAGTCTATATGTCTATTGCTAAAAGTACCCATCATTTGCCGAAAGCTCCTACCACACAAAGGTTCTGCTCGGATCTGGCTGACGTTTTTCAGACCAAGATCGTCTCTATTTTATGAACTTTTACACCCACAGGGGCCCTGATGAAAGGCTCACAGCCTGATATCACTTTGCAGAATGATTGGTCTGAGTTCTGTCCTATCACTGACGAGGAGGTAAAATCTAAAATCTCTCTGATTAAATCAGGCTCTCCTCTGGATCCTTGTCCTATTAAGGTCTTCAAAGAGATGGCAGATTTTATTTTTCCCTGGATTAACATGATGTGTAATAATTCTTTAAAAATTGGGGTTGTTCTGACCTTCTGTAAAACTGCACTAGTTTTGCCACTTCTAAAAAAGGAAACACTGGATCCAAACATTCCCTCAAATCATCAGCCTATTTCTCTTCTCCCACATTTTGCTAAACTCTCGGAAAGTTGGGTGAATATGCAGCTCACCTCTTATTGTGAGTTAAATGGTGTGTATAATAAGCACCAATCAGGCTTTCAATCTTGTTTTAGCATGGAAACTTTCGTCATAGCTGCCACTAATGATATATGGATGATTTTGGATTCCAGCAATATTGCGGTACTCATACTTCTTGGCCAGCCATCTGTGTTCGACATGGTCTCACATGTTATTTGACTTAAAAGGCTTACCACTGTTGGTCTAAGAGACAAGTCACTTACATGGTTCAAATCTTTTTTCAAGAATAGAATGCAGGCAGTGCATGTGGCATCTTTCTGTTCCATCTTTAATGACATCATCTGTGGCATCCCACAGGGGTCTGCCCTCAGTCTTACACTTTTTAGTATACATGTGGCCCCTTTGGCACACCTGATAGCCTCTTTTGGATTTCAGTTATATGGCTATGCAAATGATACTCCAATTATCTTCTGCATGGTGGGTGGTTTCTCACAGCTTCATGAGCAATTCAGGGGCTGCATCCTTAAGGGTTCCAGTTGGATGAATGATAATTATCTCTGCCTTAATTCAGATAAGATAGATGTCCTAATTTTTGGGAACCCCTCTATTTGGTCCCATTTGTGGTGGCCTCATTCTCTTGCCAAAAGCCCAGTACCCGCAACTTCAGCTCAGTATCTAGGCGTTTTATTCAACAGCTGACTCTCATTTTTGTTGCACATCAATAAGTTAATGTCCACCTGCTTTCTGCTTCTGAGACAACTCAGGAAGATTACTCAGTTTATTCTTCAACACTCCCAGCAGATATCAGGCAGGTGCTGGTGCAAACCTGGGTGCAAGGAGACTGGACTACTGCAATGCCTATATATTGGGCTCCGTGAGTACCCCATTACGAGGTTACAACTTATAGAGAATGCAGCAGCCAGGCTGATTTTTGAGAAAAGAAAATCTGACCTTGCCTCTGCCCTTCTCAGACAGCTTTGCTAGCTACCCATTAGGATGAGATGCCAGTTCAAAGCCTCCACATAGCACACGTCTCCCTATCCAGCAGTTCAAGCTTCATACATTTCTGTCATGTTTAATAGATACTTCTAGGTTGCTTCAGTCATCATCTGCTGATGTGATCACAATACCTAAGTTTCGCAGAGCATACCTCGAAAGTAAATCTTTCTCTGTGGTCACTGCTCAGGCCTCGAATAGACTGCCTTTAGTCCTCTGCCTAGAGTGTGATTTAAAAAAAAAATTCGCACAGCATTGTAAAACTATCTATTTACTTAACTTAGGTTTTTTCATTTTTCTCATTAGCATGCAGAAGGTACTCATTGGCTAGCACCAGGACGTGCAATGGGTAATTGCACACTTAATAAATCAATAAAATAAATCCCCAGTACCCACAAAGACATTTAGGCCTGAGTCACAGCAGGAGAGAAAAACAGTTTTAACCTTGTCAGGAATGGGAGTGAACAAGAAGCTGAAAACAGGCCTGCTTGGTGGCAGCTGAGCCCCTCCATCTTGAGACAGGCACTCCTGGGTAATTTTGTAGGCAAAGAGGAAGTGCTGCAAAAGGAGGTGGGGGCTGTAAGAAAATTCGTATACTTGGGTGGTAGAATTCCTTCAGTCAATGGCTAGTGCACGTGATAAATCTGGCCCCTCCACCATTTCCTCAGAACATTCCTGGGCATGGGAGGACACAATCTGAAGAAGACCCTGTTGGAAGAAGAATTTGTCTGCTTGAAGAAGAGAACTCACACAAGGCCTTGAGGACGCCTAAATCCTGCTGGCACTCAGGGACATAAACTGTTCTTCAAGGGTCAAGTGGTTGGCCTCCTGTTTACCTGCTTCAGAGACACAAACTGCAGAAAGACTCCTGACTCCAAGAGGGCCCAGCTGACTAAACAAGACTAAACCCTGCAGAAAGCCTGGCTGTAGAGCCACCTGGTGCCAAAAAGCCTGCCCTGAGGAACTAGGAGCTACAGGACTGGCCAGAGGAAGCTTTCTCACTAGTTTGGGCCTTAGAGTTTGGAGGATGGAGTAATGTCCGTCAGGGTGACAGAGTAAATTACTGTCACCCTGACGGAAATCCTGTGCCCCTCTTTACAGCTGTCCACCACCCCAGTCGACATATCTTAACATTGGCAGGAACGTCTGTCACTGCAGTTTCTGCCAATGTTGTAAAGGTTTGATTGATAGCTCCGTCAAACATGACAGCCGCCCATCAAACGTTTACAAAGTTTTTTTTTTTCAAAACAAACTCTCAAAATGGGAAAATGCAAAACGAATTACATCCATACCATGAGAGGTTTCTCCCATGATGTGGGGGTAATTTCTACTGTCCCTAGTGGTGATGGACAGAAAAAAAGTCATCTGACCATCCACTCTAAATAGGACAGATGGTGGCATGGCTTATCTCCGATAGCCCATACTTCATCGGACCGTCGGAGAAGTATGTTGGTGATGGAGCTGGACTAGGCTCAGTTGGCAACACCCTGCTGGTCTGCCCACCTCCAAATCAGAAAGGCAGACCGTGAGTTTGGTGGAAAAGGTATTCTGCAATAGTTGCAATGGAGTACAAATCAGTCTATAAGCATGAAGGTAAATCTGTTGACCAGGACAACCTGCTTGGTGTATTCAATCTCCTCTCCATGACACTGGGCCTGAAATTGTGCATAAGTCCTGTTCAGCCACAAACTGTTGTTTTTCCACAGTGCTTTATCTAGGCACTTTTTCTCTTAAAACTGCAATAATCCATATCTCTAGTTCCTCACAGCCTATTTTGATGATTTTTGTGTTTGTTGATTATTCAATTTGTCTTTATTATTCTAAATTGGTTTGGAATATGATTGTGTTGCGTTCTTTACTTTAAAACTTTTGGTACTGCTTAAACTTGCCACACACTTCTCTGGGCATTGCCTGCTTCTTGTGTTGGCTTCTATATCACATCAATGTGCATTGTGAGGTAATGTGTTCTGAGGTGGTTGGAGCGTAATGTTGTTTGAAGATGGCATAACCAGAGTGGGTTCACTGAGTTGAGTTGTTCCCTAATTATTAACCCCATTTCTGACCCCTCTCCTCCTATGCTTTCACTTTCCCAGGATCCATATATTCTTAGTCTTTATGTCTGGCCAGTGATCTTGCGTCTACCCATATCTCAGTCTCTGTTCTCCTAGTTTCTTCTCTAGTCTATCCAGTGTCTTTCTAGGTGTACTTGTGTCCTTGTTTCCCTATGTCAAAGACTTCTCTTTGTCTTCCTATTTCCTGGTGTCCCGATTATATTCGTTTTTGTTTACCATGTGCTTCTCATTTTTCGTCCCATGTCTCTCCAGTGTCCTCCAATGACTCCCCCGGGTTTCCTCCTGTTGGTGTTTCACATGTAAGTGTATCATAATGTTTCTGTTTTACAAAGTGACCCAGGATTTATACCTATATTGCAATGGTTTGCAGAAAACTTCTTGATATAAAAATTAAATTGTCATAGTGACCTCTCTGCAGTCTTCCTTTTTAGGTCTGGCTAGATACAGCGAGGGGCTTAGGGTCACCATCCTTCCGCCATTGGATCATTTGGGTTGGCAGGCTTGAAGAAAGGGTCATTCACATTTTGAATCAGGTGATGGGCATAGCTCATTGTCATTGGTAGCTATTTGCTATCACATGCATTAACCTATCTGCCTACACAGTGGTTCACGTTGCTGTGCCTGTATGGTGAAGTGTCCGTGCACTACAGGAGAGGCACATTTCTACTAATTAAAGTGTGTCCTCACTCCTGTTGATGTTGCACCGACAGCGATTTTTCACCTCAATATCATTTCGCACATACATGTCATTTTCTACCTGAATTTGAACCCTAAAAATTTCTCTACACTCATGCTTCGTTTGCACAAAGGGTGATTTTGTACCTAAATGTAATTTGGTGCCTAAATGTCATTTTTGCGCTTAATAGTTTTCGCCCTTCTACATGTGTTGCACGAAACTTGATTTAGCACCTAAACAGATTTTTGCTATTGCTATTGTTTATATACTCCTGATGGTGTTGCCTGGAGTTTGATATTGCAGCCTACAGTGCTGTTGCTGTTTTTTTTCCGTTTGCTTGTGGTGCTGGTATTATGCAGCAGCGCAAACCTGGGTAATAAAACATGTGGCACTGACATAGAAGGTATAGAAGGAAGCATGTTGCACACAAGCATAGCACCAGCAGTCTGTGCACATGTGTGTATTTCTGCATTTGCAAGCCAGAGTCATTTGCTTAGCCAATGTTTTTTTTCTAAACAAGGAACCTGCCATTTATAATCCACTTCTAGTCTCCAGGGAAGGAACTGCATTGAATAAGTTTGTTTTTTTACCATTGGTGTTATTTTACCAAAATCTAAGGGGTAGCCACAGTGCTTAATTTGTAAAAATATGAGTGCCAAGGCCCAAGGTATTCTACTGCAGCCGGTACCGCACACAGCTTCTTACTCTGCTGACGAATGGTAGTGCCAGCATTACCTTCTAACCATCTTACCTAAAGACAGTGGCAGCTCGCGGGAGGGAAAAGCGGCGTGGCATGGCGGGGGGGCTGATAAAAAACAAAATATAGTATTTTTTTTTTAAACTTACCTTTCTTGCCGTGCCGATCCTCAGTTCTCAACTGCAATGCAGGCACAGGCTCCCAGTCTGCCCTGCGTCTAATCCTCACGCTGCTTTCATGCTGCTGGCAGCATGAAAGCACGGTTAGGTTTGAACGGAGCGCCCAGCCGGGGCGCTCCCAGGCAGAGTGAAAGTCTCTGCCTGCTGTCTCCAACCCAGCGACGCAGTGCCTGCGTTGCTGGTTTGGAGAGAGCCCAGTGTGCATGTCTGCTTGGCCGGCTCAGGGCAGCCGGCCAAACATACATGTGCACTGAGGTGTTGTGCACACCACTCCCCCTCCGTGCTTGTCACAGCACGTGGCCCCGCCCCTTTTACAAGAAAACGATAATAAACATAGTTTATCATTGTTTCCTTGTAAAGGTTTTTCAGCTCTTGCTGCTGGCGGGGGGCGACTCTCCTCCGACATAGCGGAGGAGCCGCCCCTGCTTAAAGAAGTGTGACATTTTTTTTTTTTTACTATCGCAGGTCACGCGAACCTGTAGAGATTGCCTGAAAGTGCGAGTTTGTCATCTTTTAAATGTGTTGACTTGCTGAACACTAGAGCTAATAGCACCACTATGAGCTGTACTCTCATTAACAACTGCCGGTGTTTAAAAATAAATGCTGGGACTGAGCACTGGCAAACACCGGCATACATTAAGCACTACATAGCTGTGGCACATAAAACACCCTGGAAACCACCCTACCATAGCAGGAAATGACGTACCATGTCCTCTGACTCTTATTACCTGCCACATTATGTTTCATCCTACAGGGAGTGCAGAATTATTAGGCAAGTTGTAATTTTGAGGATTAATTTTATTATTGAACAACAACCATGTTCTCAATGAACCCAAAAAACTCATTAATATCAAAACTGAATATTTGTGGAAGTAGTTTTTAGTTTGTTTTTAGTTTTAGCTATGTTAGGGGGATATCTGTGTGTGCAGGTGACTATCACTGTGCATAATTATTAGGCAACTTAACAAAAAAAAATATATACCCATTTCAATTATTTATCATTACCAGTGAAACCAATATAACATCTCAACATTCACAAATATACATTTCTGACATTCAAAAACAAAACAAAAACAAATCAGTGACCAATATAGCCACCTTTCTTTGCAAGGACACTCAAAAGCCTGCCATCCATGGATTCTGTCAGTGTTTTGATCTGTTCACCATCAACATTGCGTGCAGCAGCAACCACAGCCTCCCAGACACTGTTCAGAGAGGTGTACTGTTTTCCCTCCTTGTAAATCTCACATTTGATGATGGACCACAGGTTCTCAATGGGGTTCAGATCAGGTGAACAAGGAGGCCATGTCATTAGATTTCCTTCTTTTATACCCTTTCTTGCCAGCCACGCTGTGGAGTACTTGGACGCGTGTGATGGAGCATTGTCCTGCATGAAAATCATGTTTTTCTTGAAGGATGCAGACTTCTTCCTGTACCACTGCTTGAAGAAGGTGTCTTCCAGGAACTGGCAGTAGGACTGGGAGTTGAGCTTGACTTCATCCTCAACCCGAAAAGGCCCCACAAGCTCATCTTTGATGATACCAGCCCAAACCAGTACTCCACCTCCACCTTGCTGGCGTCTGAGTCGGACTGGAGCTCTCTGCCCTTTACCAATCCAGCCACGGGCCCATCCATCTGGCCCATCAAGACTCACTCTCATTTCATCAGTCCATAAAACCTTAGAAAAATCAGTCTTGAGATATTTCTTGGCCCAGTCTTGACGTTTCAGCTTGTGTGTCTTGTTCAGTGGTGGTCGTCTTTCAGCCTTTCTTACCTTGGCCATGTCTCTGAGTATTGCACACCTTGTGCTTTTGGGCACTCCAGTGATGTTGCAGCTCTGAAATATGGCCAAACTGGTGGCAAGTGGCAGCGTGGCAGCTGCACGCTTGACTTTTCTCAGTTCATGGGCAGTTATTTTGCGCCTTGGTTTTTCCACACGCTTCTTGCGACCCTGTTGACTATTTTGAATGAAACGCTTGATTGTTCGATGATCACGCTTCAGAAGCTTTGCAATTTTAAGAGTGCTGCATCCCTCTGCAAGATATCTCACTATTTTTGACTTTTCTGAGCCTGTCAAGTCCTTCTTTTGACCCATTTTGCCAAAGGAAAGGAAGTTGCCTAATAATTATGCACACCTGATATAGGGTGTTGATGTCATTAGACCACACCCCTTCTCATTACAGAGATGCACATCACCTAATATGCTTAATTGGTAGTAGGCTTTCGAGCCTATACAGCTTGGAGTAAGACAACATGCATGAAGAGGATGATGTGGTCAAAATACTCATTTGCCTAATAATTCTGCACTCCCTGTATACAGGCCTTACCGACACCTGGAAGCTGTAGCAGCATAGTAAGCATGGATCAGCAACACGCACAGGCAGGCACCTACTAAAATGAGAAAACGCTGACAGAAAACCTATTTTTCAAAGATCAGCGGTCTCATTTATTCACTACCGGAGGCTGCATTGAAGTGAACAGGGGCTAGACGCAGCACAGTAACTGCCACCCCAGGCATCCCCTGCGGAAGGCTGGCACGTCCATCCTACATCTTGTCCTAGATAATCTGTGTCCAGAGCTGTGTCCAGGAAGGCGGTGGAGCGGACATACCACCCCAGGAGTCCCTTTACAATTCAATGGAACTTTCGTGCTCGGCACACTGGCTGTGTTCACTGTAGCATGAAATGAGTATTTGAGAAAAAGGCGAGTAAGAAGTTATTACGTGCACATAACTACTGTGCCAAGAGCCTGATTATATAAATGCGCCAGAGTGGGCTGCGGACACGGGCCTCCGTCAGACCCCCGGATGTGCGCTGCTGCTTCCGCCCTCGTGCTCTGCCAGCGCCTGGGCCGCTGCTCTGACTCACATGCCGGATGCAATCACAACATTTATGTCTTCCATTGGGCTCATCTGACATTTCTGAAGTAGCGCTTCTACAGGGAAGACCCTTAAGACGTCACAGAGAAAGAAACAGAATTATATGACGCTGGCGGTGCATAACAAGGCTATTTAAAGTCCTTGAAGAGACTTATGACTCAGAACTTTAAGGGGACATTTTACTTAAACACTTCTCAAACATCACACAAGTTCAATGCGCTTGTTTTAGAAGTGCACCTGCTGTCACTTGCCATTGGTACTGTGTGTCTTTTGCTGCCCGGGTTCAAAGGCACCAACCTCCAAATTTCCCAGAGCAGAGACACGAAGAGGAAGAGGCCCACGCTGTAGGATATGACCTTCGACTCATGTAAGGTCACTGAGGCCACTGATGTGACATAGAACTTAATTTTATTATGTGACACTGAACAGATAGAAAATGAGTGTTTAAAGGCTTGGGACCATATACGAAAATGACTGTACAGTCCAGTTTATCAAACTATATGAGATGTCACACTAAAAAGTCAACAGATAAGGAACTCTTTTTGCACTGTCCACTGCCCTGCCCTGTCACAATGGTTCTGAGAACACATCTGTTAGATTCCTTGGCCATCAGAGGATACTGAGCCATTTACAGAGAAAAGGAAAACAGACAGGTGTTTCTCATTCCTCCTACAGAACTATGGACATGAGCATCACAGAAGCTTGGAATCCAAAAAACCTGTCAGAGATTCTTGATCTTGCAGGTGGAAGACCAGGGGGACCCGTATGGAACCAAGACGAGGGTATTTTATATTGATTAGGGTTTTTTAGGTGCTATTTTTCTGTAAATCATGAGTGAGAAGTATCCTCATAATAAGGAATACCTCAGTGATTAAAATAGGAATGAGTACAAGACACACCCAAAACATTGTTCATCACACATCTCCAACCTATTACCCTAAAAACCATAGCTGACTTGCATCATCATATTATTCATTTGTACGTTATAAACCCAGCCACTTATAACCTCCTGCATCCCTTTCAATTGAAAGACTTCAAATCGGTTCCTTGTTTGAGATTATCTCTCCTAGCCATCAGGCTTCTCCTTGCCCCAGCTGCAAGGTGCTTTCGTACCTTTCTTGTCTTAAGGCGTTTATGGAGAAGGTGGGTGCTGATACACTGGGAACCTTCATTTACAACACAGGACGAAAAACAATGGGGTATATATTTACAAGCCCCAACCCCCACCCGAGCGTCACTTTTTGTGACGCTCCACTGGCTTTGTGCCCTGCGCCATATTTACAAGGTGGCGTTAACCCACTTTTTGTAGCTTAACACCTCCTTGTAAATATGGACCCCTCTGACGCAGTTTTAAAAAAAAATATTTATTTATAGTTTTATAAAAACAGCATACAACAAAAACAGGAAATACCCTCTTCTGCCCTGACGGTTATAACTCAAAGACATTTTAGCAATGGTGTATCCTCAGCGCTACAAAATTTTCCCCATGTCTCAAATCTCAAAAGTTCTCAACATTCAAGCTGAGTTAGTCCAAAGAGGAGTGTTCAATATATGTGTGCAGCTGTCCCCTGCCAAGCAAACTTAGCAGGTCGTCAGGCCCAAGGGCCGGACTCTAAACATATAAGGCAGAGAGGGAGAAACAGAAATCCCAACACAAAGAAGGAAGGATAGGAGGAAAGAGCCGGGAGGAGCAATCCATTCTCTCAGCAACCATTCCACCTGATTTCAACCAATAAAAGCGGGGACAGCACTCAACACCTCAAATGCCCATCCGTGTCAGGCTCTTCGGACAGACATAGATTCGAAGTATAATCGCAGAGGTGCCCAGATATCTCGTGGCCTAGAGCCGGCCGGCATCAGCTCCCAGTAATCCGTTAATTGCTCCTGGCAGTATGCAGCATCTCGCAGCCAATCCGAGGCCCGAGGAGACCGAGCCCGGCCCCAGCAAGTTGCCACCCTGCGCTTAGCCAGCAGCAACATCATGCCAGCCAGGCGTCGCATCGCAGTCTGCACTCCACTCATCTCACCCAGCAGCGCCATCACGGGGGACGGAGAAATCTCCTGACCAATCATCTCAGAAATTGCACAGAAAACCGTCTTCCAGTAAGCATACACCTCCGGGTAGGCCCACGCCAAGTGCAGAAAATCAGCAGCAGGGGCCCGGCATCTCACACATATGTCATCCGCCCGTAGTCCCATAGCACATAGACCTCGAGGGGTGTAATACAGACGGTGCAGAAACTTAAAATGTATAAGGCGTAACCTGTAGTTGGGCGACAGCTCTTTCATATGCGCACAGCTCGCTCTCCAGGCATCCTCTGTAATGTTCTCCCCTACATCCCTCACCCACTTCACCCTTGCTGACAACCCCGTCTTCTCCCCTTGCTCCTGTACACAGCCATACAGCTTTGTGATAAGCCTCTTAGGAGACCGTGCACTCCACAGTGCCTCCAGTCACTGCAGGACGCCGGGCCGCAGGCGAGCCGGGGAAGCGAGCGCACAGCATAGCACATATCCGCAGAACATAGAAGCGATGAAGCGCAGTGGCAGGTCTATCACCCAGGGCCTCCCCGGGGGACATCAATCTATCTTCAACAAACCAGTCATCCAGAGTTGTCAAATCAAAAGCCTGAAGGAAGCTCCGGAGCTGCGAGTCTCGAAACATCATCTCATCACCCGCAGCCGCCACATGCATAGAGGGCGCAAACGACACATTCGTTCCAGAACGCTTCAATATGTTCGACCAGGCCCAGACCGTGGAAGCCACCGTATCTATGCCTCGAGGCCGAGCCCTGTGCAGACAGCCCAAAACTCGTTCAAGACCGTCAGGCCACACCGCATCGCTTTCAGGAGCCAGGTGCGGCAGATATCGGATCGGTCTGATCCAATAGTACGCAAATAGGGCCTGCGCACAGTAATAGTATAGCTCCAAATCAGGGGCTGCGAGTCCTCCCATCTCAAATGGCAGCGCTAATGTTTTCCAAGCTATGCAGGGTTGACCCCCCGCCCACACCCCCTCCGATGCAGTTTTCTGCGGCAAAGGGGCGTGCAATGGGTGTTGCTGTCGGCATACCCACCCAACACCCATTGCTTTTTTACACTGCCCCAGATTTACAAAGAAATATAAATGTGAGGCAGTGCCAAAACTGACGCCACCTCAGGGGTGGCGTTAGCATGCTCAATGAGGAAAAATAACGAGAAATACTTTTATTTCTCCTAATTTATGCTTTTTCTATGTGTACTGCATTCTGCAGTACACATAGAAAGAGCAAAACGCCATGAATGATTGTTTATGTTCAGGAAGGTGTGCCTGCAGCACACAAAGGAGTAACAAATCGCCATCATTGTTTGTTTATGTGCAGGAATGGACACCTTCCTGACATAGACAATCAATCCCTGCAATGCAGGAACCCTTGTACTATGGTGCAAGGATGCCTGCCTTGGTGCTAGGCAACTAAATTTGTCACCGGCGCTAGGGGTAAAACAGGGGTGCGCCATATCTTTGTTAATATGGTTCATCCCTGCGTTTCTGAAGTGACATAGAGCGGCCTTGCCAATATTGGTGCAGTGCTGGGGAGCGCCACTTTCTTGCAAATATGCCTCAATGTTTTTAACAAAAGTATTAGGAAGTGTGGAAGCAGCAGTCCTTGCATTTGCATCTTTTGCATTTTGGCCCAGGGAACTATACAAATTCAGCCTGCACAAGCCCCTTGCAGCCATAGGGAATAATGATAATGGAAAAACCTCTCTCTCTCTGAAGCAATGTGAGCAGAAAAATATGTGACAATTTTGCACATACAAGCACACTATTACTGCACAATGAGGCAGGAAAACTCATGTTAGTTAAGGCTTCAACCTCAGGTCAAGCATAGGTATCCTAATTGACCATTCACTCAGTTCTTCCAACACACAAGCATGCATCAAGGCCTGTTATGCATATTAACATTATCAAACACAGAGAGAAGTACTCACACATGGCATATTGCTGCCTTCCCTCCAGCTTTGATGTAATCTTAGCCTACTGGACCAACTGCTCGACTCCTAGCTCCTCGCAGCCTTACTCTGCTGCAGAGCTCAATACATATACATTTATTATTATCCAGTAATAAATCAACCCACACTGTGCAACATTCCACCGACTTCACAGCCACAATTTCTGTGAGACACTCATTTAAAAAAATGTCCATCTTCCCTTCTCAAACACTAAATGTAAGGAGATGGAGGGCAGATCCCTTCTTTTAGGTGCATGTATAGTAAGCATGCTCCTGTACATGCATGGAGGGATGGAGAGAACAGCATCACCTCCTTTGTGTGAGAAAAGGCACACATAGGTGCCAGGAAATCATTTTGACACTTACAGCCTTCCCGGCCTTTTAAGCTAAAAGTACTGTCTTAAATAATAGCAGGGGAGTCTGCATATAAATAACGATAAATACAAAACTACAAGTCTTTCTGCAAAATGCCTTAAAAGAGCCACAGCTGGCTGACAGTAGTATACTTACCATGTGGAAACGTGGCATCGTGGCTGGGGGTGGTTTCTTCTTTTGTATGTGCATATCATGTGGCAAATTGTAGGGCTTGTAGCAACACTAAGAGAGAGTGCAAATAGGGGTGATAATGCCAAAAATTTAATGAGATATTCAGTCACTGAAATAAATTTTCTGTGTAAATTAATTACAGTGGATGGATATTAAGGTTGGCTCCAACAGAAAACTCATAATTTTAGCATTACAGATCAGGATACATATGGGGCTCAAACCCACTAAATGCGGGTTATTTGAGGGCACTGTGAAGGGGTGGAGGGCACTGGATTCACTAAGAGAGAAAGGGGCGATGGTACTGTAGTAGGGAGCAGGCAAAGATGCAAGAGTGCAGCAGATGCAGTGGCACCAGGGCACAGGGATGTAAGAGGCTCAATGCACCCAAATTGTGTCTGCAGCTTAATCTCCAGCCAGTAGGTGGGAGAGTGTAGGATTTGCCTTGCTTGTGCCAGGGCAGTTGCACTATTGTTATGCCAGGGAGAAGCCATGCCAGGATGGGATGTATTGATGGGATTGCTGTCAAAAAGGTCTACGGGGCATGTCGGAGTAGGGTTGAGAGGTGACATTCAAAGTAGCTGTCAGACTATCACGATTATAGTGATGGGTGACTAACAGTGAAACGCTCATGAAGCTTGCATTTTTCTTTCAAATGCATTAGACATGAAGGCAGTCTCAGCAGATGTAGTGTGTAACTTTTTTACCATTTGGTACACAGTTATTTTGCCTTTCAATAGCGGATGACGAGGAAGAGTGCTATCACCCTCTAACTCCCAGAATTGAGAAACAGACCGGACCCTCATTACGTCATCACACAAAACTCTAGTATTGTTACAACCAGTGCTTAATTTGTAAATAAAAACGTGCTGGTGCCCAAAGCCCTCCTGTTAAATACGCGGGTGCTGTAATTAAATGTGGGAACACAGACTACTGAGGCGGCCTAATCCTGAAGCCATCTCGGGCCTCGTCAATCCATTTTAAACCACTCCCTGCCCCTTCAGCTCACTCTAGCAGCTTTCTACTTTCTCCCTTTGTGACACTTTTTCGTTTTTCTCTTCCCCATCTTTCCTATATGTGTCTTTTGCTCTAGGTAAATGCTTGGGGCAGAAGAATGAGCACTAGCCCTCAAAAATAAGTGCCGGTTCTCAGCACCGGAAACAAGAAGCACAAATTAAGCACTGGTTACAACATACAGTGTGGGCAAAATAAGACAGCAATGGTTATACTCTTCCACATTCACAGCTGTAAAATAATACCTCAGTCTCCTTTCAGAAGATGTAGATTCACAAGATTTCTTGTTAGGTTCCAGAAAGACACACTTGAAGCATTTCTTATATGTAATATATAATGAAGTATGGACGCTTTTGCAAATGGAAGCTGCAGCCCATTTAAGGCAGATTTATAAGGACAATATGCAGAAGGCTCTAGCTGTTATTGATAATGGTATGAACACATTGTCCAGCCACATTTACACGTTAAATAACATGGCATGTCACCTCTACACCATGGACAGAGTTCATTATGCAGTTGAGTTGGATGTTACAAGCTCTCCAAAAATGGCTGTGTGCCCTGGAAACATGGTAACTCCAGAGTTATTTGCAGCATTTAATCTGATATGACAGCAGCATATAATGGTTAAGAAAGAAGCTTGTTACATCATGTTTAACATCAAAAAATTGCCTTTTACTCTGGTGAAAATTCAATCATCAGTATGGTTAACACATGGAGTGAGTAATCTGCCCACTTCAACATTCCAATTCACTTTGTGCTTAAAACACTTTCCTGTGGCAGATTTGAGCAATTAAGGAGACAGTTACATCCATGAGATTTGGGAGTTACCTTACTATAACAGATGTCTGAACGGTGAGTCAGAGGTCTTTCTCAGCGGAAGCAAATGCAAGACTTCTGTAAGTAATTTTTTGATTTGTAAACTGGTGTCCTTGCCCCGCACATGTAATGCTGCCGTGGCGAACTTAGCGTGTTATCTGAAGGGTATTCCTGTTGCTTTGATTTGCCTGTCACTCGTTGCCAAATGAAGTGAAGATCGACGGAAACGATTGTAAATAGAGAGTCCAAACTCCAATTGTGTTTTCTTCCAGGTAATTTAATCCAGATAAATATAATATGGATAAGAAGAACTCCAACCACACCAATGCCAAGGATGCTCCTGTCCAACTGTCACAAGAGAACACTGACAACATTCCAGACAGACGAAAAGAGAACAAGCACAGGGGGTGGGAAGGAACATACCAAGTGACAACAAAACATGAAGAAACAATGACAAAAACAATAATAAGAAAAAATACTGTATATAAAAACAACACTACAATACTACAGTACACCAGTGTTTCAATTACTTTCAAATGGAAGTTATTTAATGCTGAGTGGTGAAGGTTGCTGTGGTATGAAGCCTGGAGTCACCAGTCGCCAGTACGTGATTTTGGTTTCTCAGTTTGTAACTTGCTGCGGAAATATGTTATTTCCCCACACGCATGAGCTAAAGGGAGAAGAACTATGGCTTCACATCACTACTTCAAATGTACATTTTGACAAGCCGAGCAGACTGAAACCTCTTTTGTTTCAAAAACACATGACTCTTACATCAACCCGAGAAACCTATGACCTCCAAGTGGCAAGGGTGTCTGCAGAGATACAGTCCCTATTAAATACCAACTTCCTCAAACATTTGGTGAATTGGTGAGCAGGATTTTTAATGCATCTAACACTGCTGGGATTGTGCACTTTTTAAGGCTGTTGGTTCTGGGTTTGTCAGCACTTTCCAGACCGTTTTCAGAGTTATACCTTCAGCCATCCACTCACTTTTTTCAAGTGTTTTCGGTGGATTCCCAATAGCTTTGGCACTAGTTGGCGGTATTCTGCTGTTGCTATTTGTGATTTGCAGTGGCTGCCCCATCTAAAAAAAGCAGAGTGATTGAGCTCCCACCAGCCCAACTGTGCTGTGAAAGCATAATGCAGTATTTTGAAGAATCACTGCTGGAGGAACTTGAATTGAACTGGTTGCTGTCATTCAGACTGGTTCTCACCTGCATGCAGCCAATTTTCCGTTGCTTGTGGTGCTTCTATGAATGCGTCATGAAAGTGTGGAAGTGGAAGTGTGTCATGATGTACAGTTCATACCTTCTTTGGACACTGATCTTTTGATGCTCTTTATGAGGGTTCATTGCCAGACATACCCACTGAGATTGCGGTTGTTGTGAGATGCATGCTATGAACCCCCACTTGTGAATGTCATGGCTCCTCGTGCTTCTACATATGGCACTGCTTGTAATGCTGCACCCTTGGGTGTACCTATGACTGAGGCACCTGCACATGTGTGCCCTGTGGATTTTGCATCTAATGAGCCGGTCAACTTAACATCTGCAGAAGTGGGGTCCTACCTGGCTTCAGCCTCCATTGTTGACATAGGAGATTTCCCGCAGGATCATAACTATTGCTAAATTTGACCTTTTGCATTTTTTTATTCAAATTCCAAATTGTCCTTTCAATTTGTCCCACCTCTCGGCCTGATTTGCTTGTCAGCTTCAACATCTTTTATCTCTTTCATGTATATTCTAGTGAGCTTTACGTATAGTAGTTTTAAATTGTAGTTAATTCAGGTCTTGGGCCCTGCAGTCTTGTACCAACAATGGGGATGGTGTCATGGGTTCATTTTTAGTGCTTTATTTGGGCACATTTATTTTAACTTAGGCCTGTGGACTAGGCCCATTTACCCAGTTATTTAATTTATTTATTTTATTTCATTTTAGCATGGTTTGCTTCTAGCTGGGATGTTTTATTTTCTAATTATCTGCTTTTCTTTGAAAGCATTGTTGTTAGTTCCTTTGCATGATATTTCACCCTGTACCTCTGCTCAAGGCTGTACATGATAGCTTATCTAGTACTGCCACCACAAGAGTGCGGAGCCTTCAACACTTAAACACATTATCATGTCAGGCCTGTTCTCAGAACATAACATGTTATTGTTATAAAAACACCACTCAAATCAAAGGAAGCTAGAGAGGTCATGCCAGTCAGAGGAGTCATCCTATGCTATGTGCAATTCGATCACAGCTTTGCTGATCTCGGGCCTGTCTCTACAGCCAACCGAGGAGATGGCCAGCAGACCCCTGTTCTAAGGTATGGGTGTGGGGACTCTTTCTAGCAAGGGCAGAAAGGGCTATCTTTGCTATGCTTTCACATAGATGCTAGGGGTCTAGGTAGGAATTCCTAGACACATGTTTATTCCAGGATGTTGGGATTGTAAATCTGTTTTTCACTAATGGTCACAATTCAAACTGTGATATGTTTCATCCTCCTAATAATCACAGCTCATGACTTTTATCATAGATTGCAGTCTTTTCAATAAATACATTCAAAACTGTCCTTCATCTCTTTGTCTGCCTTTGCTTGTGTGAGACTTATGCAACTGAGAGAAAAGGGCAGGATTTGCCAACTGACACTTCCCTGAGAAGTCAGAGTATCATGTTTTCTAGGCTGCCACAGATCACCTTTACTTCATAAGTTTTGGGGAGGTGCTGCTTGCTAGCCGAAAGGGTTAGGCCAAACAGCCTTCAACCAGTGAGGGAACGAATCAGCCACCAAAACGTGGTTGTGCTGCTGACTGAAAACCAGCAGTCCTACCCTCATGGTAAGAGTCCTACGACAATGCAACATTGCCACTGCTCCACCAAATTACTGGCAGTAAACGCACAGAGAAGCCACTGCACTTGGAAGCCATCGCTACCTGCGACTGCCTCCATGCAGTGCATGTTGTTGAGTTGCTTTTTGCTAAATCATGGAAAGCTTGTTAGGTACGACTGGGGAAGGCTCTTTGGGAGACTTGCATGATCTTGTTGATTAACAACCAGAGAGCTGAAGCTTTCAAGGCCAGACTTGGTTGCACATTGCTAGTGTGGACAGCTCCTCTGGGGTCACCTCCTAAGATCTGCCTAAGGCATTCATTAGGGTGGAGGGAGAGGTGAAAAGGCCCGCTGGGGGAAGGTAGCTGGGATCAGCACTAGGATGCTAGCCTTGAGAAACATTTTGTGTGTCTTTTTAGTGTGCCGTTTGCATGCAGAATAAATACTGTTTTTCTTACGCGAAGAGGTTTTGGACTGGACAGTGGTATTATTGGGGGCACTGTGGGTATTTTGAGTTGAGCCTGTGAATACCTCGTACCTACCTCCCCCTTAAGAGCACTGGATTTCGGAAACCCTTGCTACCACTGAGAGTCAAGTGCTGAAGTGGTAGTAATTGGACCACTTACTAAGGACCCATAGTAAGTTGGGCCCAAATATAGTAGAAGTAAAAGGCCACAACCCCTATTATTAGGATCAGTAACCCCCTTGCCCAGCTGAAAGGGGTTTTAAAACAGAGCATTTGTGCACTTCCTCTGCCTTTCTACACCCAAAAGGTACTATCCACAATAATTTCACTGCTTTCAAATCATTGCTAGGGTTACGTCTTCAGGCAGTACCAATGCTCACCATCCCAATGGCAGGTACTCCAGTCCTTTCAGGAGAGGATCTGGCATACAACAACCAGGCCACCAGGGGCATCAAACTTCTCAGTCCCCAGCACCTCTGGCAGACACACCCAAGCCACATTAGCTTTCCCTTAGCAACACATGACCCCCCTGTAATAGGCAGCAAGAAATAATGTCCAACCAGTGGGTTCTAAAGATAGTCCAAAGGGGCTACTCCCTGCCATTTCTTTCCATCCTGATGCCCATTCCACCTACAACTGAGCAGCATTCGGGGTTTGTTTGTCGATGTTGCTGCAGGGCAGCAGGTTGTTTTTCGTGAAAGGAGTCATAAAGAGGGTCCTAGCCTCGGAAGTCCAAACTGGGTTTTACTCCCGCTACTTCTTAGTGCCAAAGAATGGTGAAGACATCAGCCCTATTTTTGACCTCTCATTTTCTTCCTATGGAAGGATGAATTCAAGATACTCACTGAGGCACAGGTTCCTCTGCCCTGGATCCAGGAGACTGGATCTAGGATGCCTATGTCCATATTCCTATCCTGCAGGCCCACAGGTGCTACCTGTAGTTCAAGGTGGGCCTCAAACATTTTCAGTTTACTGTGTTCCCTATTGGCCTTACCAGTGGCCCTGGGTGTTCATGACAGTGATGGAGGCGATCTCAGCATATCTGCGGAGGTCGGGAGTGCCAGTGGTCCCCCTACCTCGATGGCTTGTTGTTGAGTGCAGGCTCGCCACAGTCGTAGATTACCTCCAGATGACAGCGAACCTTCCTACATCTTTGGGGTTCATGATCAAAGTACCAAAGTCAGAATT
The DNA here is from genome assembly GCF_031143425.1 of Pleurodeles waltl. Taxonomy (NCBI): domain Eukaryota; kingdom Metazoa; phylum Chordata; class Amphibia; order Caudata; family Salamandridae; genus Pleurodeles; species Pleurodeles waltl. Next base: position 212,881,816 of record NC_090442.1, read on the forward strand.
GCCTATTTTGCAGTGGCTCTTTCATCTGAACCATCATGAATTTGATGCATTTTCCAGCCTTTCTTCCAGAACAATGAGTCCACAACATTCAGACTATGATCCTGATGTTTTAGCCTCAGTCCTGGGTCTGTGAGGTTGACTATGAGTCTCCTGGGACTATTGGCTTCCGGAACCCTGCTAGTCGATCATGTCAGATGGCACAAGCATTCTCTGCAGTGGGACCTCAAATCCAAGTGGGGACAACATCATGGCAATCTTTTGGATTGTATCTACATGTCAGAGGAGACTGCGAAAGGCCTGCAAAAGGGCCTTCTAGATCAATTGGATCAATGGCAGACCCCTCCCCTTAAACCGCCCACAGCTGATGATAGATGCATCACTACTGGGATGGGGAGGCCATTTAGAAGATGTACATATCAAAGATATCTGGTATCCAGCAGATGCCTGCCTCCACATCAGTCTGTTGGAGATGTGTGCCATTTGCTTGAAATTGAAAGCCTTCCTGCTGTCCATGAAGGAGAGGTTCATTTGAATACTCACAGACAGCAACACTGCCATGTGGTATTGCAAGAATCAGCAGGAATGGGGTCCTGGACTTTGTGCCAGGAAGCTCTGCGCCTCTGGGCTTTACAGAATTGTCAGGGCATCTACATGATTGTACACTTGTGATATCTTTCAGTGCCAGGGCCGATGAACTCAGACAGTGGTGTCCAGTGGATCATGAATGGCAATTACATCCAGAGGTGGTGCAAGATGTCATCCACCAATTCGGAGAGCCATGGCTTGATCTCTTTGCCACCACCGAGAAAGCACAGTGTAAATGCTTGCGCAATGGAGTTCACAAGAAGGCTCTCTTTCTCTCAGACACTTTCTGCTTAGATTGGAGCTGAGCACTCATTTACGCCTTTAGCCGCTACCTCTCCTGCCTGAGTTCTGAAGAAGATTAAGAACGACTCGGCCCAAGTCATTCTAGTGGCACTGGAATGGGCCAGGAAACTCTTGTATCCAGAACTTCTGGGCATGAACGTCTGTCCTCTGATCAGGCTGCTGGATCATCAGGATGATCAGTTACAGCAGCAGGGCTTGGTCCTGAACCTAGGTCTGCACAATGTACACCTCCATGCATGGAGATTGAGGGGAAGCTTGATGCCATTCAATCTACCTCGCAAAGTAATAGATGTAATCCTGATAGCCAGGCATCCTTCTATGAAATACATTTACGCAGGACACTGGGATAAGTTTGTGGCTTGGTATAGTACCCGCATTACAGACCCATTACAAGCCAGAATAATGGATGTGTTACTGTTTGTTCTATCTTTGGCCCAGCAAGGACTTGCAGTGGGCACTGTTAACGGTTGCTTGTCTGCCCTTGCAGCCTTATTGCATTTAACAGAGCAACTGTCCTTGTTCAAATCACTTGTATTGATGCATTTTGTCAAAGGTTTGGGTACATATACCCCCCCATACACCTTTTGTGATCTCATAGTCTTACCTTAACTTGGTCTTTACTTTTCTCATGTGTACTCCTGTTGATCTGCACACAGCTGACCATTACTTATGCTGACCCTCAAGACTGTTTTCCTCCCAGCAATAGCGTCAGCTCCCTGTGTGAGTGACTTCAAGTTGTGTCAGTTCAGCCACCTTAAACCACCTTCTTTCAGGACAAGTTAGTGCTGATGGCCAAAGTGGCTTTTCTCCTGAAGATTGTGACCTCTTTTCATATTGTGTAATAAATCTTAGGTAACCATATCTCATTGCATATTCATTGAAAGAGTACATGATACATTTCTCTCGGTAGAGCCTATTGTATTTTTTTAAAGATCCCAGTACAGTATGTACAAAATAATAGTGGAGATGACGTAGTGCTCAAGCAACAAGCATATACAAATATATTTATTTTTATTTTCGATGGATATTCAATAAGATATGAATCATTAATGCATGCATAAGTTATGGGAAAGGTTTTGTCTATAGAAGAGTCCCACAGGACAAAATCAAAAGTATTTGAACTCCTTTCATATTGTCCAAATCATCACACTTCCAACGTGCTTTTCCTCTCCTCACCCTTTGAAAGAGGAGCAACTCCATCTTCTAGACGCAAAAGGGCACTCAGTTTTTATATCTGTCGTAGTAAAGACCACTGCTTGGACAATCAGTTCTTTTGGGGTTTGAAAGGCAATGCGGTACAGAAGCAAATCATGCCCAGATGTTTAGTTCCTTGTGTTAAAATCTACTATGTGATGGCAAAACAAAAGCAACCTGGGAAGGGTTGAGGGCTCTTTCCACCATGGCCAAGGCTGCTTCCACCTCATGAGCACACAGAGTGCCTGTCCTGGATATCTGTCAGGCTGCAATGTGGGCATCAGTGTACATGTTCACAAAGTACTACTGCTTTGATAACAAGGTACAAAGGCATTTTGATCACTCAGTCCTGCAGCACTTTTTGGTCGGTGTCTTTCCACAGACCCACTGCCTGAAGAGGAACTGCTTCAGTATCCATTCAGAAGGTGAGGAATCTGTGGTTATAATTATCCCTCAGAAGAGCAAATTACTTGTCTTTGGTAATGCTTTTCCTGGTGTTTCCATGCTATTTACAGATTCCTCACCACCCTCTCCACTCCGTGTGCTGTTGAATGGACTCTTTTCCATCTAGAAATGCCAAATTTAGAGGCCTGCACAGTAGCTCAATTGAATAATTTTGTGTTTGAGGATTTGAATGATGTCCAGAAAGAAAATGATGTCAGTGCTCCTGCATTGCTCCTCTTTACAGCTCTGGCTGTGACTTCCAGGGTGGAGTAGAGCCACTTGGTGCTCAGGAACTATACTGAAAAATCCGGATTCAGTCTGGCACCTGGAGATATTCTAAAAGGGAGGGCTTTGTGGTTAGAAAGAGTATCCACCAGAAACTGAAGTTACCAAAGGTAAGTAACTGGTTCTTTCCTCTTCTCCTAAAATCTGTGGCAATGCTAGTAGATTAATAGTTTAGGGACATTCAGAAAAATCTATTAACTCTGCTTCTCTGGCATTGGATTCTAAATGAATGAACAGTAGATTTTTAAAAAAATTGTCATTCCAGTTTGGAAACAAATTAAAAACGTAAACCAGCCTCTAGGAGGCAACATTTTCTTTCATAATTTTGTTTATTTAGTACTCTAAACAATTACACCAAATTAACCACATAAGGTACAATTATCTAAAATCACCCCAAAAAAATCAATTTATCCAAAATATAAAAAGCATGAAATGTGGCACCCTTCGTAAGCTGCAAGTGAATCAAAAAGAAAAACTGACTTTGCTCTCCGTCCTTGAAGGTGCACCTTTTTTCCACAGGGAGTATCAGTTAATTGTCCTGCTAATGTTTTATTTTTTTATCACTAGCTGAGAAACTCCCATTACCTAGGAAAGGTTTTTGCAAAATGAGTTTTCTAGAATAACATGCAGCCCATGTTCTGCTCTCTAGTGGTTGGGAAACTTTCTCTAAGTGAACATTTTTTCGCTCTGGTTCATTGACCATTGGAAGAATCAGCAAGACATGCTCAGAGGTTGTGCTGGAATTCACTATCGCCCACTATGTTTTTATCATCTTAACAATTTTCCACTGGTAGGTTTGAAAGTGGAAAGCTTGACTACTAAGAGGTTATTTAATGTATTTTGTAGGATATTTAGTTTGAGGATGGGCACACCATAGAAATTCATTCTTCTGCCTGTTAAACTGTAGAAGTGTTGAAGAAAGCATGTCTTGTGTTAGTGCTGTTGCATCCGAATCTATCTACTCTCCACCTTCAAGCATGGAGATTGTGAGGCGTCAGATGAGGGTGCATGATCTCCTTCCTGAAATATGTGATGTTATTCTGTCAGCCAGGCGTTCTTCTACTAAAACTATTTACTCCTACCAATGGGACAAGTTTGTGGCTTGGTGTACATCTACATCAGTTCATCCTCTGTCTGCATTCATCTCTGAAGTTCTTCTATTTGTTCTATCCTGGGCAAGGCTTTGTTTTGGACACAGTTAAAGGATATATGTCTGCCACTACAGCCTTTCTTCAGCTTGATCAACCTTCCCTGTTTAAGTCACCTGTTGTGACTAGATTTCTTAAAACTCTGCAGCATATGTTTCATTCCACGCACATCATTATGCTCCAAATGGAATTTGAATTTAGTTCTCACCTTCCTCACTTGTTCTTTTGAGCCAATGAACAGCTGCCTTCTATGACTCCTAACTCTCAAAACTCTCTTTCTTGTGGTAGTAACATGTTCCAAGAGGGTTAGCGAATTGCAGGCACTTTTAGTTAATTCTTCTTACAGTTCATTGTTCCCAGACAACTTGTTTCTTGGAATTTGAGCATAATTTTTTACCAAAGTTGGTCACACCTTTTCACGCCAGATAGAACATCACCCTGACTAAATTTATTTCCCCCCTCCTCATCCTTTAAAGAAGAGGAGAGCTTCACCACCTGGATCCAAAAACAGCATTATCATTTTATGTTCATTGTACAAAAGAATTCTGGGTGGACGATCAACTCTTTGTTGGATTTGCAGGAGCAAAGAAAGGTAAGGCAATTCAGAAGAGAACCATTCCTTAAAGTATCATCCTGTGCATTAAGATCTGCTATGAAATGGCCCAGAAACAGCTCCCTGAGGGCTTAAGAGCTCATTCCATCAGAGCTACAACTGTGACCACTGCATTGACTAGAGGAGTCCCAGTCCTAGACATCTGTCAGGCAGCTATGTGGGCATCATTGCACACCTTCATCAAACACTACTGCCTCAAAAGTCAGGTCGAGCGTGATGGGCATTATAGCCGTTTGATGCTCCAGGATGTCTTTGTTTAAACCTGGCTGCAGATCCACCTCCAGATTGCTTTGGTATCCATTCTAAGGTAAGGAATATGTGGCTAGAAGTCTCTAGCAGATGAATTAGTTAATAATCTACGCCTTATTAGGTAGAGACTCTAACTAGCTAACAGATTCAACAGCATTGAATTCCAGAAAGAAGTAGTAGCTCCAGAGAAGAACTGGTACTCCGTGTGAGTTGTTTTGAAACTTGGAGTTTCCAAGAGGTGTATTCTACACTGGACTGCACTGCCGAGCCTTCCTTCTTCAAATTGCAGCCATCTCAAAAGTAATGTTTATATTTCTCAATCCAGCATAAAAACTAGCCTTACTTCTGACTGTTGTCTCTCCTTTTTCTTTAAATTGGCCCTTTTCTTACTTTCCAGCTGCCTCATGTCACCTCCCTCTGAGCACAACCTGCTTTTGGTCCCATGCATGTTTGACTTAAACACAGAACTAATGGTACAAGGATGGTCCAGAAGTCCGGATATACAAAAATTTATACATTTCTGAGAAGCAGCTATTATCCTCAGTTGTCCCAGTTAGTAGCAGTGGCTTATTTCATAGCTGGCTAACCTAAACAACGAAGCCAGCCTTAGCCTATAAATATTTTAGAATTTCAAGTAGAGCTTTGCATAACCAGATGCATTATTGACAATATTTTGAAGAAATCTTGGTGAGGTAATGAGATCAATGCAGCTGTCAGAGTTATACGGGTTCTGACAGGAGTTCAAATGGCAATTCCTTTTGCCTGATTGTGGATGGTCTGCAATCTGTGAAGTAGACCCCTCGAAAGAGCTATATAGTGAGCACTGCAGGAGTCCAACATGGCGTAGTAATGGCCCTAATTGTAGCCATGTGTTGTTGGGAAAGAAGTCAATCCTTTGGAACAGATTTCGGTAATAAGACCTGGGACTGACTACCGAATTGACTTTATATTTCATAGACAGTGAGACAGCAAAGTAGACTCCAAGATGTTCAGTTTCGGTTAGTTTTTACCTTTGGAGGCAGCAATATGTTAAAATCATAACTCAATTAATGATTCAAGGCACACAAAAGATCCTCAGTTTTGGCAATATTCAATTTTAGCCATTTCAACTTCCTCCACCACCTACTATGCTCATATATTGACATCAGCTTAGCCAAAAGCTGCTGACAAATCAAGCAATAAGAGAATGACTGCATCACTCTGTCCAGAATTTCTTGCAAACTTTTTGTATCTCTTCAATGGCTAGTTCTGTGTCCTCCTCTGTGAGGGTAAATCCGTCTGTTTGACTTGTGCCTCTGGATTATATGATTTGTATGGAAATGAATTGCAAGCATTAATAATATCTAGCAGTGAGAGGCAGCTAAGCAGTGCCATTTCTTAAAATTATGGTAATCTTTTGGCTAATTTAATTGATGTATTTGACTTTTCTGTCAGTTGGCGATAAGTGTGTGTAGTGGATCCAATTTAGTTTTATTGGGAATCAGGAAATAGCTAAGCCTTCTGGCTTGCAGGCCTGTGCCCCCGTCACCTAGTGACTTTTAACCTACTTAGCCTGCTCTGTTTTAGCGCATTTATTTAATTATTTCTTCCAAGATGGCTGCTATGTTTATAGTTAGGAAGAAGTTTTGATTTCATGTTATCAGTGCCACTCTGTGAAGGCGTCACTATCTGCGTCACAGACAAGTGATATATGTAGGTATTCACATCGTGTCCCTTTTCCACTTACGTGTGACAGGAACATAATGTACTTTAGGAAGGAATTGTTTAAGTAATTGCCACCCCAAGCATGCTTTCTTATCTATTGATTGGGAACATACCAGCAACAGGGGTCCTACAAGATCTGTATAAATACATCTCACACAGACAAGGTTATCAGAGGGATTCCTACCAGATGCCATCAACATTATCTATGCTACACGTCGCCTTGATGCAGACCTAGCCTTTGTGTACTCATGGAGTTAGATATATAAACCACATTCCAAGGTAACAAGGGTTGTGGGGGTGCTTCTCATGGACATGGTACTGGCAAATTAGGTCTATCACACCTAGTTCTCTTTAAGTTAGAGATTAGGTTCATCATGCTAGGGTATTAGGACCTATTTTACATCTTTTGTTATTGCAAGATCGTGGAGATCTTTATATTCAGGATTCTCATTTTTACCATTCTGTTTCTCGCATTGTTCATTATCCTAATCATTGCAGCCCATGCATTTTACAGTAGATTGCAGTCTTGTTAATAAAACCTATTGAAAACTTTACTGCATCTCCTTCATTGCCTGTGTGTGACTGAGACTTGTTGCTCATGTGAGAAAAGGGTAATCTCAGTTTAACCACGACTCCCCTGAGATGTCTCACTCTTGAGTCCATGCGTAAAGGCTGCCACAAATCACCTTTTACTATTGGGGTTTTTGGTGAGGTACAGTTTGTGAGCCGGGAGGGTTGAGCCAACAGTTGCGACTTGTTGTAGGATTGGTCTAGTCGTCTACAAACAAAGTGCTGTCATCCCTAAACCAGCAGTCTTGCCTTGAGCAAGAGACCAACTACGATGTGCATAAATGCACACGCAGTTTGAAAATCACATACTCCTCAAGAGCTGTAGCAAGGCCTTCCCCATTCCCACCCATACATGGGATCCAAAACTTAACACATGGGCTGAAAGGCAGCCATATCACCCTGTTAACAATGCCTCATTGATGAAAAGCCAAGTCAGCCAATTGTCTGTAATTTTTATTTGAAAAATCCTAGTATGTATGTCTTCAATCACTCTGCCTTATTATACCAAAGTACAGCTGTATAATGTTCAAATCATAACATGGCATGGAGACCCACTTGTATGTTTGTAGGGGTTACATGGGCTGAATGCTTGGCTTTACCAACAGGTACATTTGTTTCTGAAACATCACAGGTGTCATAGAATAACCAAATGATAATACTCAAAAGTGGTATAGTATTCTGCCTTGTCATAGAGTGTAATAGTGTAGGGCTATCTTCAAATATCCCTTTGTCAGATTGAAGGCATAGATCTATCTTCTCTCGTCTAAATGCTGAACAACTCTTCCACTCACAGCATACGTCAGATGTCATATTAGGAAGCTGTATGTAATTTGAAACATTCATTGCACAGGCGAAGAATCCCATCTTGATTTGCTATCAACAAGATGGGGGAACCACCTCTCACTTCCATGTTCTTTGAAGATCTTCAGTTGCAACACTTTCTGTATTTCCTATAATACTTCTTCCTTTAGGCTTTGAAATTGTGAGACAGACTTTGAAGGACAGGGGAACCTGAGGAGTATATGTCCAGTAGCATCTATCCAAGACTTTTCTTGGGGATTCAAAGAAGAGATTCTGATAATTCTGAAGGTAATAAAGTGATGATGAGAATGTCATGGTTGTCGACCTCAAGGATCTTCACGCTAGCTTCCACCTCAATCCATAAGAAAAATAATATTTTTTTATCTCCTTTTAGATGATTGTAAGGATCACAGTAGGTCCATGACTATTCTTTTGGCAGGATCCTCAATAAAGATAGCAGGGTGTTGTCTACATGTTATATATTCTTATTTTGAAAGGGGATCTTGGGATTTTTCTTAAGAGAAACACAAAATTATAGTCAGACTTTGAATCAATGTTGGTGAAAATATTACTACACTAGTAATTAGTTCAATAGTCTACTATGTCTTTAGAGTTTTGGTTTACTCCATACAGTCATCTGTTTCCTCCATATTTCCTGGTTCTGCTCTCTTCATTCGTTGTGGTTTAATTAAGGGCTTGCTGCAGTGAACCTATCATGTTTTAAGTGTTTAAATGACCTGTTGATGTGGTTTACTGGTTTAAAAATTAACCATAAAACTATAACTGCGGAATTACCTAGTAGCACAATTTTAAAAAAAGAATAAATAGTCTATAAATAGGAACGCTGAATTCATATGTTTTGAATTCATCACCTAATACATTGCTACAGAAATCGATTCAAATTTAGTAGCATCAAAAAAAATCCTTGAGAATTTGTTCCTGAGCATAGATATCATTTTATAGTGAAATAATAAATGTAAATGAGATTTAACAGCTTAAGTATGCAATTGGTATACTATTATCTCTCTAGGGATCCCATACCATGCTGATTTTCTCATCTGATTTTTTACATAAAGCCTATAGGGTGTTTGCCTTTCTAATTCAAGTGAAAGTTCAAAGATAATTGCTTGAAAGTCAATAGAGGACATCAAGCCCAATGTGTTTTGAACAGATGATGCTCTGCGTTATCACTGCTAGGAATTGGCCACCAAACAGATGCACAGCAAATGAAGCAAGTGATTAGAGGAATAGTCATGATTTTATAAGAATTCAAACGAAATTGAAGCGATAGTCCACTATACTTCCAATTGAACCTCTCCAGGTCACACACAGCTTCCTTAGATAGACAGTTATCCAAGTGAAGAACAAAGTAACAATATGATGAACAATTTATAGTTGATCTTCATAAAGTACTAATTTATTTTATTCTTTTTGACCCCAGACTCCATGATTTTAGTTCATTTAACATTAATAAAATTGGGCAGAAATGGGCAGTGAGACCCTTTGAAGGAGTTGCTGTTTGGACATTCATTTTTTCCTTTTTTTCCTTTTTCCCATTTCTTGTGGTCAGTAGTTGCATTTCTCTCTGCCTCAGTGCGTACAGGCTTCAACATATTTATGTTGTGTTTTAAATATAATGAGTTGTTAAATCACATTTAAAATATATACAGATTGTCTATAAAAATATCTTTTTGTTTATCTTATAAACTGCTATATTCAAAGATGATGAATGGAAACATTTTATGACAAATAACAATGTAGAACACACAGAACAATAACAACACTATTTTAAACCACAGTGAAAACTATGCTTTTTTCACAGATTGGGAACTCTTTAAGTATATAAAATCAATATAAGGAAAGGAATGTTTTCAGGGACTCATTTATTGTTTATGTCAGGAACTTGCAGCAACAGAGATAAGAAACATTCTTATACAGGAAAGTGAATGTTTCTAACTCTGAGGGGCTCATTACGACTTTGGTGGGTGGCAGAGGCCGTCCGCCAAAGTCCTGCATCAAGATGACCACCTAGGTGGCCGTCCCTCCGTTTGCCCTAATACGAGTTTCCCGTTGGGCCGGTGGATGGCGGCAATGTAGTGGTGCATCAGGTGCGACAGCACCAGTTATGCTTTTCACTTCCCGTAATTTGGACAGTGAAAAGCGCGACGGGCTGTCCATGCCCTATGCCCCCTTACCACCAGCCTTTGCATGGCAGCCCAACCGCCGTGCAAAGGCTGGCGGAAAGGGGACTCGTAATCCGGAGGCAGGGCTGTTTGCAGCACTGCCCTGGTGGATTACGACCACTGAGACTGCCAGGCTGTCAACTGGTGGCAACCTGGCGGTGCTGACGGTCGGACCGTGGGGGCTCCACCACTGTCGTAATGTGGCTGTCGGATCACCACTACGGCGACAGTCCAACCGCCACCGCGAGTGTGGCGTTCTTATGTCCGCCACTCTTGTAATGAGGGCCTGAATGTCTTCCAGTGCAGACACAGTCTGTGAACCAGGTAAGCCCTCAAGTTCCCGATTAGCACTCTATGATTTTCAAAGGTAGCTGTTATGAAAAGAAGACATAGTGATATGTGGGTTGATACTCTGATGAGGTTTGTTACGGGTACGAACTATAAATCTCCTGGGTAGATTTGCACTGGCTAGACGCCAGTCAAAATGCAACATTTTTAGCGTTGTACAGCTGTCTGCTTAACAATCAGAAGTATTGACATTTGTTATGCTTCATTAGTCTGACTTAACCAGTAAGTACAAAGTTCTAAATTATTTTGTTTTTCTGACTTTTGGTTTAGAAGGACTATCATGTTTAAGGTTGAGATTTCTCTGAGCATATTTGAGGTTGAGGTTGAGGTGAGTGGAAGGTAGTTTGGGGTTGTCTGAGGTTGGAGACAGTAGAGAATACAGTGTCTTCTTGTTAATTAGAGTTCTCTAAAACCTTGACTGGTTTGGGTTGGTGATTTGTATTACAGGAATACATCACATTTAAAAAGGCATAGCCAAGTGACTGAGCCAATCCTAAAGTATTTGAGAGTCAGCTTTCATATTGTTTACTGGACCTAAACTGGGATCAATCAAGCTTCCTTTATTATGTTAGCGAGATGTGTTATAGCACAAGCGACTAACTCCCGGAAGAGTATCTCAGCCCTCTAAGCAGTTTTAGGCAAATATTCAAAATAGGCAGGTTTTTAAGAGCTTTTTAAAGCTGTTGAAGTTTGAGCAGGAACGTATGTGAAAAGGAAGTTTGTTCCAGTGATGAGGAGCAAGATAGGAAAATGATCTACTGCTGTACTTTGTAGCACAGGTACAGGGGTGACAGAACAGTAGTTGATTCTTAGATCTGAGGTTCCCAACCAGTAAGCAATGTTGAAGTTCCTCTTGAAGATAAAGTGAGCCTTTGCCAGACAGAGATTTATAAATGAGAAAAAGAAGACTAAACAAGGAGTTTTTTCGCAGGAAGCCAGTGAAGGCATTTCAGTGTGGGCTCCGAAGGAGAACCATAGGGAAGCTGTGTTATTTTGAACCACCTGCAGTTCAGAGAGAAGAGACTAATTGGCAGATACTAGGAGGGCATTCCCATAATCAAGGCGGCTCACAATGAGCGCTCGAATAAGAGGTTTCCTAGAGCTTAAAGGGAGCCACTGGAACACTTTTTTGAGCATGCACATAATACCAAACCATTTGCCACATGTTGACATGATCTGTTCTCTCATAGAGATTCTTGTTGACCAGGATATTTAGGTTTTTAACTGCCTTCTTGGGATGAGAAGCAGAGCTTAACTCAGAAGGCCACCCGTCATCAGACCAGTGTACCTGGGCACTGCCAAACAGCAAAATCTCAGTCTTATCACTATTAAGCTGTAAACAGTTTGAACTCATCCAGAAAAAGATTTTGCTCCTCGCCGTCAGCAAACCTTGTTTTGGCATTTTCTGGATTGTTCCATAAGGAAATAATCAATTGTGTGTCATCTGCATATGAGATTACTTCAAAGCCACAGGTTTGACTTTTGGGCAAGGGGTGCGAGATACGAATGAGCCAAGGGACACTGTCGAGGTCCTGTTGTCCGAAAAATCCTTAAGCCAACTCAAAGGTTTCCTGTGGATACCAATCTCAGAGTCTGTGGGCCAAGATGGAGTGAGAGATGGTATCAAATGCTGCTGACAAGTCAAGCAACACTAACATTGCCAGGATGCCACCATTTGGGGGAAGTCTGATGGAATCAAACACAACCATCAGAGCTGTTTCCATGCTGTAAACGTCCCTGAAGCCAGATTGCATAGGATCCAATAAGAAATGGTCTTCCGGGTAGGAGGAGAGTTGTTTATTCACAAGAGCCTCCAAAATCTTGCCTAGATGTGGAAGGAGCTACATGGGCTGATAATTGGCAAGCTCATTTGTATCAGCATTGGGCTTTTTCAGGATGAACGTAACTTGTGCTGCTTTCCATTCCAATGGCTTAGTAGCAGAATTCAAAGAGAGGTTGAACAAAGACGTACTGTAAAGCAGGAGTAAGGTGGACAGGATCACCGTGACAAATAAGGGAGAAAGATCAGCAGGAAACCAGATTTGACTTTACTCAATATGTCAGATACTTTCTCTTGAGTGATAGGCCGGGTGGTTTGAGGTGGGGATTATATAACTTGAAAAAGTTCTGATACTTTTTTATAATTTTCCCATCAAAATGATTAGTAAGATCATCGCACAGAGAGTGAGAAGAAAGAATACTGGAAGTGCAGGTTTGGGGCTTTGTAAATTTAGAGAACTGAAAACTAATAGAGTAGTGATCTGTCCAAACGGAGAGGTTGGGAGAATCAATTTGGAGGTCATGGGAGTTAGTGAACACCCAGCAATGGGTGTGGGGCTGGTGACTTTCTGATGTAGCCCTAACATCTCGAGATAGGTGAGCAAGAATGAGACCTCTGTATCAGAAGCCAACCCAGCGTGGTAATTAAAGTCACCCACCATGGGGAATTTATCTGTGGCAACTACATGCTGTGCCAAGCGTTCAACCAACCTGTAGCTGAAATCTTTTTTGGGCCTGGGAGGATAATAGATAGGAGTGCCCTTCCATGAGTCACCAAGAGGGGTTTCCAATTTAAAAATACATAACTCCATCCAATCGGTGAGGAGAGTCCACAAACTCACCTTTTATGGAATTGCAGAAAACAATAGCTAGTCCCCCTCCCAGTTTTGATTCTCTATCTAGCCTAATACGCCTATAGTTATCAGGAAATGCTATAGAAATGCAGGGGAGGGCTAAAGGACGAAGCCAGATTTCAGAAATAAAACAGATATCTGGCTGTTTTGAGGAGATTAGAGCCCACAATTCAGTGGCATGTTAAGGGAAGTATCTCATGTTTCATAAAAAGGCCTTTAAGCGTAGTCCGATTACAGATGTATTCAGTTTGAGGGTCAACAGAATGAGGAAAGATAGTATTTTCCTCCAATGACTGCACCAAAGCTGGATTAATATCCCCGTACACTCGAGACCTTGAGTGTGGAGTAGGAAGAGCACAGGAAAAGTCATGGTCGACACAAAGAAGAAGTCCTTCCCATTCCAAGGAGAGTTAGACAGTACAAAGCAATTTTGCAGCCCTATGCGAGACCGCCAAATCTTTAATGGCTTTAAGCTCATTGCTGGAATAGCAGCTCTGGAATAAATGACTAGCCTTTCTGTTGAAAGAAGCAAGGTTCCTGGTGTCTGGCGACGTCTAGTCACTGGCGGGTGCGGATGGGCTTGCCTTTGGCGCGCCAGCGGCTCATCCCCATCAGGCTGAGGTTTAAGTATGGGGCTGAGATGCAAGGCCTGAGAGACTAGACTGCTGACTTTCCAAAATGGAAGTCACAGCAGCCTCTTTTGTTCCCTCTGCAGAAACTGAACAATCGTGGCGGGCCGAAGAGCAGAAGTAAGGAGAATAAAAGAAGCCCACATTATAACAATAAAATCCTTCCTCTCCAGCCTTCCTAACTGAAGTGCATTGAGTGCTTTCAGAAATAAATTCTATATGTGCAGGGATCAGTAAAACATATATTTAGAAAGCTAAAAACAGCCAAAAGGGCCACAGCATTATAATACCTTGCCTAGACCTGGTGTGGATCACCTAGAAGGAAGGGTTCAGATTGCGGACGGCAGAGAGGTTCATAAGACAATGGTTGTAGCATTTCTTTCCCTAATGAATTGGACATTAAGTTCTCTGAGATAATTGTTTCACATGAAGTCATGAGATAAATTAGGTGACGAGGTCTACAAAAATAGCATAGGGGATAGATAATGCCGGTGACACTATTTTTAGGGTAATGGAGAGAAGTTCAGAGTTCGAGCAGGATGATGATTATGACAGCTTAACAGTTCAAAGACTAGTAAGAAATTAAAAACATCTTTTGCCCTCTGTTTTGGTTTATTTGACTGTGTGTGTCAGGGCGTAGAGCTCTGGGATGAAAATATTTAAAGAGGGAGAGAATTGGGTGGGAGGTGGATTTCCATTTTGAATTGAATATCTTCTTTAAATAACAGGATTATCCGTGCTCTAGATGAAGAGACTGACGGGTCCTCATCCTAGCAGGTAAGCAAATGCTGGAGAAACATCTTACAGGTTCAAGAAAATATTGTGTAAATATCATTGCTAATACAATGTCAAAACGATGCAACCCCTCAATATTGTGGAGCATTTTTTTTCTTAATAAATGTGTCCTTCTGTAGTTATTTAATGCCCAGTATCAGTGTAGCGTCTGTAGTCTGGTTTCTGTAGTCTGCAGTAATCTGTGCCTGGTTCTGAACAGAGAAAGGGAACCCGAGTCTATTAGGGAGCAGGAACTTCACTCACATGTAGGCCCTCTGTGAAGGCTTCTTATTATTCTGTTCTTTTACAGCAGTCTCCACCGGGTCCTCTTTTCTAAGTTTATCTCATTCAGAGGACAAGCTTCAACTCGGCTGCTTTGCAGCTACTGCCTCTGTTCACCACCGAGCTCCTCGGCCTTGTTTAGGGAACTCACCACGGGGTCGCCATCTCGCTGCTAGTCTGATGCGAAGAGCTCCACTCAGCCCCTGCACCAGTGGACTCCTCCTGGGAAACCCCTCCTGTTTTGAACATGGCAGAGGCAGGAGGCCCACCGGTGGGCTCCTGCTGAGATATGGTCTCACTGACCTAGTCACCACCACTCCAATGCCTTACTGGTCTGAATTCCCCTGGTATGTAGATTCTGAAGTGTTCAGTTGCATCAGTCAGAGTGAGTCACCTATTCGTCAGAGAGTGGTCACCTGTTCGTGTTCGCTGCACTTTAGGATGCCTTTGTTACTAGCGTTTCTCAAGGGCCTGGGTGGCCAGATCTTGTATAGGTTTTAATATGTTGAAGTTCATTGGCTTTGGAGTGAATGGACAGAGCTACTAATTGATCAACATCCTTGTTACAAAAATTAAGGCGGTCATTCCGACCCTGGCGGTCACTGACCGCCAGGGCCGGGGACCGCGGGAGCACCGCCAACAGGCTGGCGGTGCTCCCAAGGGCATTCTGACCGCGGCGGTACAGCCGCGGTCAGAAACGGAAAACCGGCGGTCTCCCGGTTTTCCGCTGCCCTGCGCCGCCATGGGGATTCCGACCCCCTCACCGCCATCCTGTTCCTGGCGGTCGTGACCGCCAGGAACAGGATGGCGGTGAGGGGTGTCCTGGGGCCCCTGGGGGCCCCTGCAGTGCCCATGCCAATGGCATGGGCACTGCAGGGGCCCCTGTAAGAGGGCCCCTAAAAGATTTTCAGTGTCTGCATTGCAGACACTGAAAATCGCGACGGGTGCTACTGCACCCGTCGCACCCTTCCCACTCCGCCGGCTCCATTCGGAGCCGGCTTCCTCGTGGGAAGGGGTTTCCCGCTGGGCTGGTGGACGGCCTTCTGGCGGTCGCCCGCCAGCCCAGCGGGAAACACAGAATAACCGCGGCGGTCTTCTGACCGCGTAGCGGTATTCTGTTGGGGGAACTTTGGCGGGCGGCCTCCGCCGCCCGCCAAAGTTAGAATCACCCCCTAAGTCTTTGCTGTGTCTTTCCCTTTGTATTGGAAAACATATGACTGGCCACCTGTATCAAAGTCTCAAGGGTAGCTAGTTTAGAGCTGCATCACTGTATGCATCTCTCACTTCCTCCCACCAATCCAGGGGCTCTGAGAGCCTAGAAAATACCATATCCGTATTCTTTATTGGCATGACTAAAGACAAAATGATTGGACACCTTCCCTGCTGCAGCACCGCTCTCTCAACGGTGTCTATGTAAACAGTGGGACTACAAGACTGTTTCTTTGCCTGGCCACCTGGGCTCAGTGATGTCAACAGTAGGGCAGGCGCTGGGGATCATGTTACAAGTTTAACAAGCATTTGCAATGCAATGGGTCTCGCGTTTGCTCGAGTCAGAGCTATTAGAGTTATAAATTCCTAACTGGACTTTTCTTGCCAAATAAATTGAAAATGAAAAGTAAAACAATTGACAGAAGCAAGTCAATTCAAAGTGCCACCGCCGCCATGAGCATCAGAGTTATTGGCTCCCTGCCTGAATGTCTAGAAAGGATCACGGCTGGGATGAAAGGTAAACGGAAACCGGAGGAGAGGGCATCACGCGCTGTAAAACAGGAGGAAACGTGAGGTAGTGCGATGGCCAACAAAAATGTTCACCTAATTAAATCAACTGGGAGGGAACTCAGCACACAAAGGAGGGACATTTCACCCAATGCACCAATAAAAATGAAGCATTTAAGACAAGCACAACAAAGAATAAATAGCGTGGTTAAAAGCCCACAGAGAGATTACAACAGGCCAGAATACTTGTGCGCTCAACCCTAAAAACGGAGCTTGCACTAGCTTGAGATCAGGCTGTTGGCTTCTTCACATCTATGCCCCAGAAGCTCTGCTGAAACAGGGCTTTTCTAATTATCATTTCTGGCTGACATTGTAATAGAAAATGGGTGTCCCACCTAGGTCGTAGAGGGTCAGATCCATGCCAAATATTCAGAATAATCACTGATTATGCAGAGGGGATCTATTTAGATTTATTTGGTGCATTTTTTTATGTATCAATCCTGAAAATGTGAAATGAGTAGGCCTTCGTGGAGCTATGCTGGACAACCCTGCGTTAGAAGAACATGGACATGTTTCTATTGAAGACCAGCAGTATTCACTTTCATTAGTCCAGTGCAGTGTACAGTGCCTACCGTCAGGAGATTTCCACATCAGGCCTTTGGTGCCAATCCCAAACTTTCTCCCTAACTTGTCTTGGAAATGGAGATGAAAACCTCCTTCTAAATGTATACACATAGAGGAAAAGAGTGTTGAAGTGGAGAATAGAAGATTCGGACTGGACTCGACTGGAATTCACAGCCACAGATGTATTGTATGCAGTCTGGGCTTTGTATCACAGGGCTGAACTGGATAACCTCTGTAGGCCATGAACTGCAATACATGACAGACCATAGGATTACTTCTGAACGGAATCACCTCCCCATGTCAATACATATTTGACTATTTGTTTCAGGTCTTACCTGCTTCTCCACAAGAAACCATAACCAGGATGTTACCCTCAAACACAGGGGAAACAGAACACTACAGTACATAGAAAACAAGGTGCAAGTGGAAACGGAAGGACACAACACAGCAAATGTCAGTAAAGCAAGGCTGAGTGTCAAGTGATACGACAAGTGGAAACATTACAATACACACTTTGCAAGGCAAGTAGTTAATTGCTGATCCCTCCTTTGTCGCCCAGTAACCTTTCCTGCGCTACCTTCTCCATGACCTGTGTCTCCAGCAACTCATCCCTAATTTGTGCCCCAGCCTCCACAGGCCCGTTCTCCACCTCTCCCATAGGCCTGATGCTGTTCTAACCTTCAGACTACTGCGCTTCGCTAGTACCTCATTTCCTTAGCTTGCAGTAGAAGAGAGCTGACTGTCATGAAAGAAAGTAAATCCTTACACCAAACACTAGGGGGCATATTTGCATGCCCCTTGTGCATCCACAGAGTCATTTTTTTACGCGAAGGCGGCGCTAAGGTGGCCTTTCCCCCACTCCAGATTTACAGAGTGGCACAATGCATGCATTGCACCACTTTGCAACCCCTTGTGCCACATTATGCCTGCGCCAGACATAATGTATAAAAAAGGGGCGTTCTGACACAGGGAGGCCCAAAAAAATGGTGCAGTGAAATTTACTAGCTTTCACTATGCCATTTTTTCCGGCATTTTTAATGCCTGCTCAAGGCCAGGCATTAAAATGATGCACCCATTAAAATCAATGAGTCTTCCTGTGCTTTGCTGCACTAGTTTGAAAAAATTTTATGCTAGGGCAGCAAAGATCCATAACAGCATCAAAAGTTCTGACGCTGTTGTGGTAGCAACTGACATGGTGGGCTTTATTGTAAATATGATGCAACCATGGTGTTGTTAGATGGGGCAAGGGCGACGCAAGAGAAATAGCTCATTGGGAATGATGTACCACTTTCTCACAAATATGCCCCTAAATGTTTCATGATATTAATGTGTGCCCACCTGATGACAGCCAATGCTTGCAGGTTGATGGAGGGCCCAGTTACATGATCTAAAGTCAGTTGGCCCTTCTCATGAAACTATTCAGACTATGCATCCTTACCCGCTTAAGAAAGATCTCTCTTAGATTGCTCTATTGACTTTTTTTGGTCACAGAGTTGGTATTCTGATAGCAAAAGGCCTGGTGGATGCCACTTCCTTGACCAATGTCGTAATAATTTAGAGTGCCTGCCAGGAAACACAGACTTTATATAATTTGTGCCTCTCATAAGCAGATGGAACAATAAAGTAGGCAGCCACAGAGTTCTCATGCAAAGGAAGAAGCATTTTGGAAACTTTCTTGTCTGCGGGCTAAAAGCAGTGGTGAGAAAAAGCATGTTGTAAGAAGAAATCAGAGGTAACCTTATGATCCTCTGGTTATTAGTAAGAGCCTGCTCCTCACTTTTTGAGTACCACAGGAAGCTGAAGTCTTGGCTCCTATTATAAGCACCTTGGGGACCACAAACCTACACACCTGCTGAAGCATCTGGATACCCTCTTGGGTGATTAGTGTGCTACACAAATCAATATATCATAACATTATTAAACTCAGAAATTCTCTGAAGAAAGCCATGGTAGGCAAGCACATAATTTGTTGGAGAAGCCATCACAAGAGGAACCCGCTTCGAAGCCTCTCCCTATTTTGGATTCTTAAGGGCGACATGCAGTTATCCACCCAGATGATTTATAGTATTCCGCCCGGTCTTCAAAGAGTACTGTGTGTCTTCTAAATAATCAGGGCTACCTCTGCCTCAAAGGTACTGAGGAACCATTTGCTGCTAACTTTCTGCTTGGTGCTGAGAATGTTGACACAAAGTTTCCCAGCAGAGAAGCCCCTCAGCACTGGTTCATTATAGTTTTTTAGGTAATGTGCCATATAGTTCTTAGCCAAGCATGGATTGATGACAAGGTTGTAGATGAGCCGTGACTGTAGCTAAGGGAAAGAGGCCTTGCCAGAGTCTCCTGAGGAGAAAGTTAGTCCAGCAATCACAGATTTAGACCACTTTTTGGAAACCACTCCCAAAAGTTCTTATAACATCACCTGCATGGAAAATATGAACTCTTCGGCATTTCTGTAAGACCAATGTGCTGTAGTTTGATGTACTAGGGTCCAGACAGTGTCCCTTCACCGCTGACCCTGCACGGTGACTACAGAGCCCTTCTTTTTGGTTCTTCTTGATTATTCGCTCCCAGATCCCTCATATCCTGTCTTCTTCCTTCCCTCGCCTCTGGAGTCCTCTCTCAGCAGCAGCTCATTAGCTGGTGCTCTGCATCTTGCTGAGCTGAGCGCACATCCCTCGTTTATCAGCCCTCTGATGTTTTATTTAATATGTCTAATAGATGGGACTCTTCTCTCCCCCGTGGAAGGAAGATCGAGTCCAGATGCAGAGCAAATGTAATTACCTTCGGTGGTCTAGCTCTGGGTGACTATGTACAAATATCAATATATTCCGTTAGCAGATTTCAGCCTCGGTACCGAGTGATGGGCGACAGCCCTTTCAGCGCTTTACACAGCATGCATCGTTTAACAGAAAGAAAAGCACTAGAGATGGAAGAGACAGAGCCTGCCGCGATGTCCCTTAATGGGGTTTGCTTATTCAGCTTCATATTAAGATCTCGTTTTCAGTAGCTATGGCTAAGGCATCGAATAATAAACAGAACTGCCACGTCTGGAGACAGGATTCCAGACATCATCTACTTACCCCCAAGAAGGGCCTTTTAGCACGGGATTACCTCCTAGATTGCATGACAAAACGACTGCATCCACTGCATTGACCTAACCCCTATATAGCATGGTAAGTTTAGGTAAGTAGATGTGGAGTTAAGAATACTAAGGCTCATATTTATATTTTTTTAGCGCCGCTTTTGCGTCATTTTTGGGCGCAAAACGGCGCAAATTTACAAAATTCCATTATATTTTGTAAGTTTGCGCCGCTTTTGCGTCGCCAAAAAAGTATAAATCAGGCCCTAAATGTCTGTCATACCCTGATGGTGTAGTGGTAGGTGCCGGTGGTACAGCGGATGCGCTATTCTTGTAAGTCAATATTAACCAGCCTGAGGTACTGTCATGCAACTTTTAGTAAGCTTAGCCATTTCACTCGATCTGCCGATGAGAGAGGGTGGAATATGTTTTACAAATGGCTGATGCCCCTGTCTGCAGGTCTACCGATGCTTTAATAACCAGCAGTTTTATAGCGTACAACTGACACTCGTGTGGCACCGTAGCGCCACAAATGTCCAAAGTGGCCGCAGGCAAATATGCACCCCGGGTGGAGAGGTTGAGGGTGTGGGGTATCCTGCATGGGAAGAGATGAGTGTGGTGTGTGAGAGCCTGACACGTGGACTGGTCATGTCACGATGCACGTGCCACTGCAGCTACGGGTGTCATTGTGTTTGGGGTGTGTGAGGAGTGACAGGCACACATCATGCAGCTTTGTTTGACGATATCTGATAGATGAGAATGTCTCGCAGACTAGACCTGACCTCCCCTGCCGTCGAAGA
Source organism: Pleurodeles waltl (assembly GCF_031143425.1). Classification (NCBI taxonomy): domain Eukaryota; kingdom Metazoa; phylum Chordata; class Amphibia; order Caudata; family Salamandridae; genus Pleurodeles; species Pleurodeles waltl. The sequence continues at coordinate 212,902,777 of NC_090442.1, forward strand.
TCGATGGTTCAGCGATTGATAGGTTTTGCCCTTGAAGTTGACTGAGTTTCACATGAAGATTTCACACTCAATCTTCTTTTGAGGGCCTTCCTAAAAAACGTGAGGTGGTTTTGTAATTTCCATATCGATCAGAGTTTCAAAGTTGGCTGACTTGGACAGAGGGAAAAGGCCCTCCGAGTAGAGTTTTGTTGAACCGTGGTACTTTCATTTGTAGTTCTTCTTTATAATCTTTGCTGGAGGACTCTTGGTCTGATTCTGTGACGTCCTCACTGCGTATTGCACGGCACTCATGAGCAGTGTCTGTCTTTCTTTCATGGGACAACAACCAAGAAGAGGAGCCCATGTTGCACAACCTCCCTTATCGAAATGGGACATTGGAAGACATTGAAAGGGAGTGGGGCACTCTCTAGGGTTGAGTTATGCATCAAAAATCAAAATCCACCCCTCTGTTTCTACGTCTCCATCTTTCTGTCTTCCTCCTTTTCGAATCTGTCGTCTATGTTGTCTTTTCAAATATTTGTTTTTATTTCAAATTAAATTTTAAAATTACACATAAACCTAAAGGACTATAAGTGTAAGTACAAAAGAGCAGCGTTGGCAGAGACAGTGAAGAGAAAGAAGTGGGTAAGCCCATGTCAATTATACATGCGTGGGACAAGAATGTATCGAAAGCCCATAAAGGCCCTGAGATGTAGGGTGGTGGTCACACTCAGTAAAATTATTGGCTACCCCTCATCAAATTGTAAGACACGCTTTATGTGATACACCCTTTATTAGACTATTGAAATAGGATAGTTTTCAGCTTCATCCATTAAAGCGATATGTTTTCGCTTGTGAACTGATCCAAAGATTGAGTGTTCCACAGTGTTGGTTACAGGGCATAGGCTTGTGGAAAGCGCCAAGAGTTCCTGGACTTGACAGCAATGGAATGTCTTATTGAGGTACATTGACATGCACTTGATAGAGGTGGAGGGCTTAGGATTTCCTCCTATGGGTCTCATGGTCCAAGGGGGAGCCTTGTCATCCTCATTTTCATAGATATCTATTACAGTGTTGTCGGACCTGGCCCTTTTTGCAGGGTCATCCCCAAACATTTTGCCTCCCTCCTCTCCTTGGCTCTAGGACTCTGGGCACTTTATCACTGCTGATCAGTGCTAAAGTGCATGTGCTTTCCCTTCTGAACTTGGTATGATTGTCCTACACCTGGTTGGCACATTTCATTTACCTGTAAGTCCCTTGTATAGTGGTATCCCTCGTACCCCGGGCCTGTAAATTACATGGTACTAGTGGGCCTGCAGTGCAGCTTGCGCCACCCACGGAAGTAGCCTTTCAAGCCTGTCTCAGGCCTGCCACTGCAGGGCCAATGTGCACAGTTTACTGCCACATTGGCTTGGCAGCTAACTTTACTTGCCAGGCCTGGAACTCCCCCTTTACTACATGTAGGTCACCCCTAAGATAGGCCCTAGGTAGCCGTATGTTCAGGTTGCTGTATAGGTAAAAGGGAGGACATGTGCCTATTGTGTGGCCTGTCCTGGTAGTGACAAACAGCCTGTTTGATTTCTCACTGCTGCAGGTGTTGCCCCTCTCCTAGGTTTGCATTAGGAATGCCCTTGCTTATGTCTAAGTAGAATTTTCTGATCTACGAGGAGTATTGTGACCATGTTTGGTATGTTTGGAATGGCAATGAGAAATCATGATTATTGGTGTAGGTTGATTTTTTATTACCATTGTAGAAATGCCACCTTTAGAAAGTGGGCATTTCACTTTGCTATTGACTCTTGTGCTTTGCAGCCTGACTCCAATCCAGGTCAGGGGTAGAGTGACAGCTGGGCTTTGTGCTTACTATCCAGACGGCCATTACAGAGGGAGGGTGGAGGTGTAACAGAATTACATCTGCATACTGAATGGTCTTCCTGGGGTGGGAGAGGTGGGGAGCATTTATGTTTGTATAGGCTGTGTCCTGCCCTCACACAAAGGGATAATTTACCCCCAACTGATGTCTGGAGCCAGGGCTGGGATTAAAGGGGAGTGTTGTGCACTTCTAAAGGTCCTTTGGAGTGCCCCTGACATCAAAGGCCGAGTGAGTATAAAGACAGGGGCTGTTCTCCATGTTTTTAGACACTGCGCGGACTTGTAACTAGATGCTGTTGGTTCTGCATACTGCACCAGAGGATTGCTTTGCTGCCAGGAACCGCCATTAGGACTGACCTGCTGTTGTGCTGACTTGTGGCCTGCTAGGTCATAAGAAGGACTGCTACTTTGCCTCAAGGACATTGATGTGATGGCCTGCTACTGGTTCCCTGCAATTTGACTCCCCAGTTGTTCTCCATGGATTGGATAGTGTGCCCCCCTTTCTATGAGAAGCCCTTCTTCCAGTGCGTAAAGAGCTTTGCTGGAGTGTCCCCTTCACCCTCTGGCCAGTGCATGGATAGCACTACCTAAGTTCCCTGCACACAGCCTATGGTGAGCTCTACACCGGGCATCGCAGGTTATGTTAGGGACAAATGTGTGGTGAGCGCTATTTCAGCACTTCCACGTGAAGAGAATGGGAATCGGAGTCCACAGGGTTGCGCGGACCAACCCACTGAGCGGAGCAGTGCGGGCCTCCATGTTGGGAGGCCTAACCCACCGCAACCTGTGTTTCCCGCAGCAGGGCACGTTCAGGATCAGAGAGGCTTCGCACTTCGGTTTCCCTGCCAGGTGGGGCTTTGCTTTAGTTGCAGCGCTTTGTGACAGTCAATGGAGAGTGTGAGAGAGCCAGCCCTACCCAAAGGTATACGGAGGTACCAGGAGGCTCCTATGGCTGGGCCACACTCGCAGGGCGTCAGCCTGAGAGGCCCAGGAGGGCTATGAACATGCTACCCACGCAAGACATCTCCTTTTTTAAAGTCTCTGAGGTTGGCAGCCGCACTGCATGGATGCGAGCGGCTGTCTTGTGTTACGCTATATGCGGGGGGAACCTAGTGAGGTCTCCCCGCCGACGTGGGGCAGTGTGTGTGCGCCCCATTACCCTTGGGGCATACCTTTTTGTGGAGGCATTTACAAAGGAACTGGCAGGACAGGAGGGAACCCTTGAGTGAGGTCCCGCCCCTGCCGAGCCTCTACTTTACTGTAATTATGGTGATAGGAGTGCAGGAGCTCCTGTGCTGGGTGTGGTGGATTCTTTTACTCACCGTATAACATCTAAAGAAATCACAGACACACTGCAGCCTTCGTGTAGAAGATGTTGTTGGTGATTACCTTATGTTATACATTTCACCACTGTGTTCTTTCACCCTCCGTGTTTGTATCATATTTCCAGACCTGATGTAATATCATATGTCATTTTTGCCTCACTTGTGTAACATAAATATTCTCAAGATCTAATCTGTGTACACTGGGAGGGTGTGTTTTCTGACATGTGCAAGAGGTAAATGTTTTTTTGTGTTTGCACTCATGATGATGAGGGACTGACAATTGCCATCAATTTGGCAAAGCAATACTAATTTATGTTGTTTTGTCTATGTTTTCTGCAGTATAGTTTATTTTATATAGCTTATTGTTCTCGCATAGGTTCTCATAATCCTAATGAGACTACTGGGTTTGGGCGGCAGATTCACCTGTACTGCGGGAGACTAAGGCCCTCATTACAACCCTGGCGGTAAATGCCACCTACTGCCGTGCTGACGGACGCCAACATACCGTGACCGCGGCAGCATTCCGCTACGAATATTATGACCCACACTGAGAAATACGCCACTATACAGACACCCACACAAGTCCGCCAGACCAAAGGTCAGTGATAAATTGGCGGTAGCAAGACCCACACCGTTACGCCAACAGGAATACGCCCACAGTATCAGGACCCATGAATCGCTGCAGTGGTCTTTCAACCGCGATAAACCATTGGCGGTACACACCGCCACACTCAAAATACACACACACTTACAAAACTACAACACATTGGACAATTCAAACTACACACACCTGACACACATATACACTCTACACCCACACACTCAGACCACTATAAAACACACACCCACATTACCCACAACCCTTTCAACGAAAAAAAAGATTGCCAACAGAGAGAGACACAAGCCAGGAGCACCCACTCAATCTGAGCCACAGAACACCATCACTCATACACCATCCACGCACCTCACAGCACACACCACAACACATCACCTCACACATCACCCTACACATCCTCACACATATCACTCACACCACATCCATGGCACCCCAAAGACACCCCAGGGGAGGAGCTAAGGGTCATGGTGGAGGAAATCATCTGGGTAGAGCCACAGCTATTCGGATCACAGGTGCAGGAGAAGTCTATTGCTAGGAAGATGGAGCTATGGCGGAGAATCGTGGATAGGGTCAACGCCATGGGACAGCACCCCAGAACAAGGGATGACATCAGGAAGAGGTGGAACGACCTACAGGGGAAGGTGCGTTCCGTGGTTGCAAGACACCAGGTAGCTGTACAGAGGACTGGCGGTGGACCCCCACTTCCTCCCCCACAACTAACAACATGGGAGGAGCAAGTCTTGGCAATAATGCATCCTGAGGGCCTCGCAGGAGTAGCAGGAGGACTGGACTCTGGTAAGTCAAATCTTTACTACTATATCCCCCACCCTACTGGCATGCCATCACAAACTCCTACACCTACCCTCACCCCCATCACTCCACCACCTCACATATACCCCACTATCACAACCCACCCATCCCAAAACCAAGCCCTGCATGTAACACCAATCCATGGACCCCCATCACAGACCTGCATGGACACCTATCACCACAGCATGTCCATTAGAGAGAATCACCTAGCCCACAAAATCACCACGCACACAAGGAAAAGCTGGCAGGGCAATCACAGCCATACAGGGAAACACACCCATGCACAAGATGGCACACGCAGATACAATAACACTGCATTTTCATCCCCGCAGGACCCCTACTCAACGTCATCAGAGAGGAGTCGCCAGCAACATCCAGTCCCCCCCCCAGAGGAGGCCCACAGTGATGTCACGATGACCAACCTGGCCCATCAGGGACCTCTGGACAGTCGGTTACCCTGCCACAGTCCTAACCCACCACAGAGCATCCCTCTTCAGGAAACACCAGCACAGCACCCACCCAGCGGGCCCATGCCACTGTCCCCAGGACACGTCAATCAGCATTGTGTCCACCACTACAGGGACCCCAGGCAACCCCACAAACACAAGACGACCAGGGACCTGTGGTTAGTGGCAGTGGGCACACGGTTCAGGGGACAGAGGCACAGGACAACAGGGAAACTGGGAGGACTGCTGTGCGACAGGGGGAGGACAGGCCCAGGGAACTGACTCTCCAGGAGGCCCTCACCAACATCCTGGAAGCATACCACCATTCCCAGGAGACCATGGGCCAGATACTGTACAAGTTGTAAGAGACCTAGCAGCTGCAGGAGGGACAGTACCTGGGGATCAGGGAGGACCAAAAAACATCTACACCATCCTGGTCACCATTGCAGGGGTGCTGGCTGACATGGGCAACACCATGAGGGAGGCATTGGCACAACAACGGGCCCCTGACTCTAGCCACACCGAAGAACAGCCCTCCACCTCCGCCGGCGCTAGTGGACAGGAGGCCCCGCCACAGGACCAACAGGCCACCAGCACCCCACCCCCTGCAAAAGGAGAACCCCACCCCCTGCAGAAGGAGAACCCCACCCAGCAAACGATCCCTGCAATCCAGGCAGAAGTCAGAGAACATTGCCAAGACCCCCGCCAGGAAATAGGACTCTCCTGATTGTCACCCTTCCACTCTGTCACCCTGTCCACCTTGAACTCCCATTACTCCCCTTCCTATGCCCCATTGGACAATGCACCTGTGATACCAAGAGACTGGACTCTAACTGGACATTCCTCCACCATCACCCCAGCCCATTGCACATCCCCCTCTATGTATGAGCACTTAAATAAACACCCTTGGAACAAATACAAATCCTGAAAACATTGAAAGTCATATGTACAGTTATATATACATTGGTATGACCTTTATTGGGCAGCAGTAAACATACCAGGAGCCAGAGTGAGCCACAGAGATCTGAAAATAGAGATGCCAAAGGGTACAGTAAGTGGCCATACACATAGGGAAATCAGGCTGCCATGTACAATGTCCAACAGAAAACTGAAATGTAAAGTGAAGTTACAGTGTCTTACCTGTGTGTCACTGGAAGTAATGCTGTATTATATTACTTCTGTTGTCCACATCTTCTTCCTCTGCCTCCTCTTCGTCACTGTCCACAGGCTCCACTGCTGCCACAAGACCATCTCCAGGCTCATCCTCCAGCAGAAAAGGCACCTGGCGTCTCAAGGCCAGGTTGTGCAACATGCAACATGCAACGATGATCTGGCACACCTTCTTGGGTGAGTAGTACAGGGATCCACCTGTCAGATGGAAGCACCGGAACCTGGCCTTCAGGAGGCCGAAGGTTCTTTCAATTATCCTCCTTGTTCACCCATGTGCCTCATTGTAACATTCCTCTGCCCTTGTCCTGGCATTCCTCACTGGGGTCAGTAGCCATGAGAGGTTGGGGTAACCAGAGTGACCTGCAAATATCGAAGGATACCTGTTAGACACACACTAACCCTTAGGGACAATCCCATACCCAGACACCAACTTATACTGGGTGGGGACCTTGGGCTCATCTATTAGCCACACCCGGTGCCTCTGGAGCTGGCCCATCACATATGGGATGCTGCTATTCCTCAAGATAAATGCGTCATGCACAGAGCCGGAATACTTGGCATTCACATGGGAGATGTACTGGTCCGCCAAACACACCATCTGCACATTCATAGAGTGATAGCTTTTTCTATTCCTGAGCACTTGTTCATTTCGCCAGGGCGGGACAAATGCCACATGTGTACCATCAATGGCACCAATGATGTTGAGGATATGTCCCAAAGCATAAAAGTCTGCTTTCACTGTGGCCAAATCCTCCACCTGAGGGAATACGATGTAGCTGCGCATGTGTTTCAGCAGGGCTGACAACACTGTGGTCAACAAGTTGGAGAACATTGGCTAAGACATCCCTGATGCCATGGCCACTGTTGTTTGGAAGGAACCACTTGCCAGGAAATGGAGCACTGACAGGACCTGCACTAGAGGGGGGATACCTGTGGGCTGGCGGATAGCTAACATCAGGTCTGGCTCCAATTGGGCATACAGTTCTTGGATTGTGGCCCAATCAAGACTGTGTGTTAGTATAATGTGTCTGTCCTCCATTGTTGCAATGTCCACCAGGGGTCTGTACACCGAAGGATGTCACCATCTCATATTCATCCTCTGCGGTTGAAGCTTATGGAGGAAAACGGTGAGCAGAGGGTCATATTCACACATCAATTGAAATAATGATGCATCTTTTCCTTTACAGACCTGTATGTGAATCCGAGAGTCAGTTGCTGTGCCAATGTCTGCTGTGATGCAGTTAGGTGCCATGGCCTGTGCCCCCCTGAAATGGCAGCTGCCTGACACATGAGGAGGGACAAGTGGAAATGAAGTAATTCCGCTGGCGTTGTGTTGTGTGCCATTGCAGTAGGCAGTCGACGACCGCCGCGCAACTTTGCATTTGTTATCATTGGGCCTTATGGGTTCCAGGAGCCAATGGCGAATAAGAAACTGGTCCTAACCCTAGCCAATCCGATTTTTAAACCCTGATTTAGCCAACTAATGGGAGACCCAGCCCTAATCACCAGTCATAGCCCTATTTCTGACCACGAATCACAGCCCCCAGCCCTAAAAACCAGCAGCCAATCTGATTCCCAGCCCTATCCACCTATCACAGCCCCAGATCCAACAGCCAATCAGAATCCCAGCCCTATCCACCTATCACAGCCCCAGATCCAACAGCCAATCAGAATCCCAGCCCTATCCTGAATTGCTGTGTGTGTAAGTCACATGTGGGGGGGGCTGAGGCGTCCTGGCCAAAGTGCTGCATGTATGGTGGTCAATGTATGTGCGTCAGGGGATGGGAGGGATCTGGTGGGCCATGAGTGTGACGGTCTGGACGGTTAACGAATTCCCTTTTCTGCTGTCTTTTCCATGCAGGTCAGCGCCCATCAGAAAAAGGGTATTTGGCGTGCAATAGCCAAGGAGATGCGGACCCTGCGGGTCTTTGACAGGGGGAGCACCCACTGCCGCAAACAGTGGGAGGACCTGCGCCGCTGGGCAAGGAAGACGGCAGAGGGCCAACTGGAGTTGACCTCCCAACGAGGAAGGCCTGCCTGTCGTACCCTGACCCCCCTGATGTTCCACATTCTGGCGGGGGCCTATCCGGAGTTGGATGGGCGCTTGAAGGCATCACAGCAGCCACAAGGGGGTGAGTACAGATTCTGAATCATGACTGTGCGCATTAAGGTTTACCTGGGTGGGGGATGTGGGATGTGGGTGTCCCTAGGCCAGGGCGAACATGGCAGGGTAGGTCCCCTGTTGGGCAGGCTCTGAAGCACTCCAACCTCAATAGTGTTACTGGGCATCTAGTACTGGACAGGATCCTGTGGGTTTCAGGTGTGCAGCTAATGGCGTTAGGCATTGTACCCCATGGGCTGGTGACTATCTTAGTAACTAGTAGTGCATGGCCTAGTGCATAGGGCTGCTCCCTGTGTGTTGTGTACGCCAACGGTAGTGGTGTTGCTGGCATTGACCAAGTGTATCCTCTGTCCCTCCCCCCTTTTTGTTTTGTCACCCTGTCCTCGTGTGCATTAGCATCATCTGGCGGAGCAGCAGAGGCACCAGTGACGGAGGGAGCTGCATCCCACATGGGCCAGGAGGCCGAATCCACTGACGTTGAGGGCACCAGTGGGACGGAGGGCGAAGGGAGCACCACGACGGGGACAGGAGGGGACACCACAGACAGCGACTCCTCTTCCGATGGAAGCTCCCTGGTGGTGACGGACACCTCTGTGCCCACCCCAACAACAGGTACAGCCACCACCCACCCTACCAGCACCGCCCTCCTAGCAGCCCCTCAGCATGTTTCCCGTGCCCGCTCACCCAGGAGGGTGGGCATCTCCTTCGCCCCAGGCACCTCAGGCCCTTCCCCAGTCAGCCCTGCTGCTCTCAGTGAGGAGGCTATTGACCTCCTGGGATCCCTCACTGTTGGGCAGTCACCCATTCTGAATGCCATCCAGGGTGTCGAGAGGCATTTACAACAAACTAATGCTTACCTGGAGGGCATTCACTCTGGCGTAGCGGCCCAACAGAGAGCATTTCAGGCTCTGGCCTCCGCACTGATGGCAGCCATTGTCCCTGTCTCCAGCCTCCCCCCTCCAACTTCCTCTACCCAGTCCCAATCCCCTCAACCCCAGCCTATCCCAAGCACACCTTCAGACCAGCATTCACCCAAATCAAGACACAAAAGTGACTCAGGCAAACACAAGCACAACACTTCATCTCACAGGGACTCACACAAGCACCATCCCCATGCAGACACACCAACATCCACTGCCTCCACTGTGTCCCCCTCCTCCTCGTCATCCACCTCCCTCCCAGTAGCGTCTCCACTCACACCTGCATGCACTATATCCTCATCCACTCCCTCCATCACCAGCACGCCCATCACAACACACCCCTCACTGGCAGTCACCACCCCCACATCCATGCAAACGTCCCCTGTGTCCTCTCCCAGTGTGTCTGTGACCCCTCCTCCCAAAGTACACAAACGCAAGCACAACAGCATCCAGCCCATGCACCTGCACCGAAACTCAGCAGACAGACACCTCCCACAACCACTCCCTCTTCCTCCAGTCCCAAACCCTCTCCCTCTTCCCGCCCCAGTGTCCCTAAGAAGCTTTTCCTGGCAAACATTGACCTCTTCACTACCCCTACCCCCGTCCTTCCTCTCGGGCCAGGGTGGCCAGAGCCCAGCCCAGCACCTCAGCCACCAAGTCGACGTCTGCTGTGGTTCCTGCAGCTATCAGAGGCTCAAAGGGAGCACCCGTCGGCCCAGCCAGTGTGCCACCAACCCCTTCCAAGGCCAAAGCCATTCCGCCACCTGACCAGGTGAAGAGGGAGACAGCATCCAGCAAGGGAAAGGAGCCACAACCAACCAGCAAGGCCACCTCAAAGACTCCAGCTGCCAGACCCAAGGTCACACCACCATCTGCCAAGGTGAGGAAGGGGCAGAAAACACTAGGCAAGGCACTTCAGTCGTCTGAGGCCGCAGGTGAAGGCCTGGTGGCTACCACCACAACCGCCAGCACGGCTACCTGCACCGCGGCCAGCACCGCCAGCTGCACCGCCGCAAGCACCACTACTGTCAGCAGCAGCAGCCCCAGTGGGAAGCCGTCCAAGGCTGCAGGAGAAGGGCTGGAGCCTCCCTCCACCACTGGCAGTACTGGCACCTGCACCACGACCAGCACCGCCAACTGCACTGCCGCTAGCACCACCGCAGGCACTGCCGCAAGCACCGCCACCTGCACCGCTGACAGTAGCACCACTACCAGCAGCAGCAGCCCCAGTGGGCAGCCGCCGGAGGCTGCAGGAGAAGGGCTGGAGCCTCCCTCTACCACTGGCAGCACCCCACCAGCACTGGCACTACCAGCAGTTTGCAGCCATAGCTGTCGCCGGATGGAGTCTAGCCCTGCCTCCATGGACTATCATGCAACCTGGTCCCTGCAAATCTCGTGCCTCAGACGCCCAGGTGAGGTACTGTGAACTGCCACACCCCTAGTGTTGCATCACTGGGCACAAAGCCCCCTCCAGAACCAGTGGAGATATGCATCCACTCACCTTATCCTTGGCAGGATGAAGCACACTGGGCACAAAGCCCCCTCCAGAACCAGTGGAGAAAGGAATCCACTCACCCTATCCTTGGCAGGATGAAGCACACTGGGCACTAAGCCCCCTCCAGAACCAGTGGAGAAAGGCATCCTTTCACCCTATCCTTGGCAGGATGAAGGACACTGGGCACAAAGCCCCCTCCAGGACCAGTGGAAGAAGCCATCCACTTGAGAGTCTGTGGCCTTGCACTCCCCAGGACCAAGCAGTGGGCAAACCACCCACTTGAGAGACTGTGGCCTTGCACGCCCCAGGACCAAGCAGTGGGCAAACCACCCACTTGAGAGACTGTTGCCTTGCACTCCCCAGGACCAAGCAGTGGGTAAACCACCCACTAGAGAGACTGTGGCTTTGCACTCCTCAGAACATCGCTGTGGGCATGGAGCCCCCTCCAGGAGCAGTGGCGTTATTCCATCTTCCGGCTGAGGTGCCTCCCCCTTCCCCAGCCCCCTGAGGTGCCTGTGTGTTTTCGACATGATGGCCGTGCAGTGTTCTCTCCGTATTGAGGCAGGAGTCAAGTGTGGGCTTGGCCTATGAGTTTTGGCCTAGTGGCCCACGGACATTTTGAGTGGACAATGTACCACCTTATGTACACATTGTATATTTTAGTAAATACTGTTTTTAAAATGATTACGTGTATCTGACTGCTTCTAAAATATCACTGATTTGACTCTATTCCTTTTGTCCTTGCATTCTTCCAGGGGGTTACTGGGTGTAAATGTAATGTTGATGCATGTGTTTGTGTGTATGGTGTTGTGGGTGAGGATGGGGGTATTGTGTGTTGTGTGTGTGTGTGTCACTCTCTTTTTCCTCCCCCCCTGTGTACTAGGTGCAGTACTCACCGTGGTCGTCGCTGCTACCGCCGTTCGTACTCCTGGTAGATGAGGAGGTAGACCAGCATGTGAAGGACGTGCAGCTCGGGCTCCATGGCTTCCTGGTTCCTCATTGAGTGTCGAGAGGCGAGTGGTTCCACTTCTAGGTACTGTTTCTGCTGTGCTTTTGATGGTGTTGGTACTGCCTCAGAAAAGCTGGCGGATGGGTGGGTTGTGATGGGGTGGGCGGTACATTGACTTCCGCCCGGCTGTTGGCGGTTACTGCCACGGTGTTTGTTGCTACCGCCGTGGCGGTCAGAGTGTTAAAGTGGCTGTATGTGTTGGCTGTTTCCGCCGTGGTCGTGATTCCAATTGTGTTTACCACCGGCCTGTTGGCAGTATTACCGCCGCTTTACCACCGACCGCCAGGGTTGTAATGAGGGTCTAAGTCTGTTCCTGCACCCTGTGACACCTGCCCGCCTAATCCGGGTTTGTTCCGGCTAACTAGCAGTGCCTCATCTCCACCCAAGAGCAGGGATGATTGGGCAACTGGGCGCATGACAAGAATGACTCCACAGGGGAATCTTGGTCACTCAGATCTCATCTCTTTCTATCAGCTACATTAGTCTCACAAATGCAAGGACAATCAGAGGCAGAGTATAGTTCAATAAGGTTTTATTGAAGTAACTGCATCTTAGATAATAAAGCATATATTGCAATAACTAGGACGATGAAGCACAATAAGATTAAAATTGTGACAAGGAGAGTAAAACACAAGAATAACGCTACCATGTTGTCACTAAGGTCTTTAAGGATAGTTCCTACCTAAACTATGTTAGAGCACAGCATGTTAAGCTCTAAATCTGCCCTTCAGGTTCCCCTGGGAAGACATCTTCCCTCATACCTCAGCAAGAGGCCTGTAGTCTCCATAAGCAGCTGCAGCAAAGCAATCGGCAATCAACATACAGTCGTGGTCATCTGGCTGGAATCTCCCTCTAATGTACATGGGTCAAAGTAGTGTTTTTATAATAAAAAAGCTGATGTTCCAAGAAAGGATCCCCACATAAGAGTGTGTATTTTTCTGTGAACATTGGAGACAAAGCGTACCACTTTTGCCAGCTCTGGCTGTTAAGGATTGTTTTAAATCTGGGTTTCTTCGCTCCATGACACTATTTCCCTCGGGATGAAATGGAGACGAGTAATGGAGTTTGACCCCTAACAAAGCCATGGCCTCCATGAATGCTCTTGAGGCAAAAGCACATCCCTGGTCTGAGTGGAGAGCCGCAACTGCATATGTGCCAATAAAGACTTGCAAATCTTTATTAACAGTCTGAGCATCAGCCGAGCATTGTGGCCACACCCATAGAAATCTGGAGCAGGAGTCAACAGCGACTAAGATATATTTGTATGCACTGTCAGGTGTCAGGGGACCGCAATGGTCCAAGTACACTCACTGTAATGGTTTATTACAAATTAGGAGGGGTATCTGAGGTGGGCGTTTTACGGTGGAGCCCTTAATTTGTTGGCAGATATCACAACAAAGGACATACTGCTTGGTCTGTGTGTATAGACCTGGCCACCAATAATGAGCTTGCAATAATGATATTGTAGCCACCACACCAGCATCGCCAGAGGCAATCCCCTCATGCGCTGCTTTGATGAACTCTGGTCTTAGGTCTTTATTGGGAATTACCCGTACTCCCACACCTGGTATTTTTACTTCTGCATCAAAGAAGCCTCCCAACTGGTAGGAATATTTAATGGGCTATCCTTTAGGTAAAGGTGTGCCGTCAGCCGAGGCTTGCACAGCAGCTAGTATTTTATTGTCTGGTTTCATTCTAGAACAAGTTACTGCAGCAACAGAAGCAACAGAAGCAGTAGCTACTGCTGATTTGGCTGCTTCATCAGCAAGTGTATTTCCAGCAACGTGTATTCCAACGCGCTGGTGTCCAAGTGTATGTGTATGTGGGAGCAAAACGTTGTTCTGCTGTGGAGTAAAAATGTGATTTGTATGGAATCAGGACTGTCTCACCTTCATTAAAAGTTACATAGGTGAAACCAATGGCACCAGCAATTACTCTGATGACCAGATGTTTTTTTATTGTCTCTTGTCTGTAACTGTTGTGCTGCAAGCAGTTCTTTTGTTGCAATGCTCTGAGGATGCGTGTGTGTTCTACTGTCCAGAATTTACTGGAAAAGTAAGGACGTATCAAATCATATAAGGGTTTGATGTGTGATACATAATCTGGAATGTATGTTCTGCCAAAATTTATAATACCCAATAGCGATTGGATTTTTTATTGGTATTTGGAGGTTGTAACTCTGCGCATTTTCCTAAGAATTCTGTCGCTACGCTCTTCCCTTCATTTGATAATTTGTATCCTAGAAACAGGACACTAGGGAAAGCTATTTTTAGCTTTTTTAAGTTGAATTGTTAGCCGAATTAGGCACATCCTACAACAATGCGGGCTACCCATCTTAGATGTTGCAGTAATTCATCGTCTGTAAGGTAGATATCATCTAAATAGGAAAATGCTTCAGGGTCTATGTCTTGCAATATTATGACATATTAACTTACACAAGCCACAAACAGTCCTGACTGTTCTTGTACCCCTGTGGTAAACAACAGATTTTTTTTCTGGGAGCCTAGTGCGCTGAAACTTGTTAGGTTTCTACTCTCAGGCACTATATTTTGGCAGAAGAAGCCATTGGAAAAATGTTTTGTATTTTTTGTGCACTATGTTATTCATAATTGGTGTTCTATGGGAGTTTTGTATAGCATATGTGCGTGTATGACTGTTTAAGTGTCTATAGTCTAAGACTGTTCTGTATGAATGGTCCGGTTTAGCTACAGGGAATAAAGGATTATTCATTGGTGAGACACAGGGTCCGATTAAGCCCTGGTACTCTATTTGTGTGAGGATTTCCCTCACAGGTTCTTTAGCATCATGTTTTATTGGGTATTGGGGTTGAGGTTGAGGTTGCTTCTGAATTGGAACAACATGATAGGAGGAATCTTTATCCCACCCTACGTGGTTGTGGTATAACGCGGGTGCCTGTGCCAATGCACAATCAATGGCGTAGGATTCTGTGAGCTTGTCAGGAACAAGAGGCGAGAAAGAAGGTTTAATAATCTCTTCCCCATATGGGCAAGTACGGACAAATTTAGGTGAGGTGGCCAATCCTTTTCGGCCAGTAAAATATCATAAATGTTAACTATGCGGTCCCAAAAGATTGCGTCAATTGTGCGTTCAACATCTCCTTCTAACTGTATCATTACTTTGTACACCCTATCAGGCATGGGGACACACATGTCCGCAGTTTCAACTTGTATGAAGTCATCAGTTGCTTTTACCTCCAGATGCTCTTGAAGATTCCGGCGAACTATTGTGACCTCTGTTGCGCTGTATAGCAGAGCTAGCGCCCACGTCTTGTTCTTCAATAGAGCTCTCTTCTTGAGTGGCATGACGAATCGCAACTGCCACCACCTTTATCTTTTTAAATTGGGGTTTGTGTTGGGGAAGTGTCTCTTCTTTCTTAACAGACACTTCTGTTGAGCGTTGTGATTCCTGTCTCGGTTTCACATACTCAGTTCTTCACTCTGACCGCCTACCTCTCTCACTGCGTTTTTTCAGAGTCCTGAAAGGAACGAGATTGACGTGTATCAGTATATTGATATCTCTCAGGCGTTTTATATTATCTCTATTTCTGAGATTATATCTATTCTGAGGGGTCTCCAAATGTGGAGATTCTCCCCTTTCTTTTTTAGGTGTTTGTTGTTTTTTATATCAGCATTTTTCAGAACTCTCAGGTGCTTGCTTGGTAGAATATTTATTAGATTTACCCTGAAACTGTGGTTTCGTGGGTCTGGCCCCCAGACTATTTCGACCAATACTAGAATAGGTCTCCGCAATAATCTTTGGCAGCTCACAGTCTTGATCCCGTGGAGGAACGTCCCGGAGCCACATACACATAACTAGTGCAACTGCTTCCCCTTTAAGGTTACTTAATATAATTGAAGATACAGTGAAAAAATTGCCCTTAAGTTGCATCCCCAAGTCTAGGGCCGGGGCAGCCCTGTATTCATCTTGAATCTGTTTTAATACTTCCAGAAGATTGGCAAGTGTTGGTGTACCATGTGCGGTAGTATAGAACATGGCAAATACCATGCCCCAAGTACTGCAGTTATCTACTGTGGGAACCATCCCAAATGGCAAGCACATAGTTAATATTCTGTGCTTTTCCCGAGGTCCCGCATGGGGAAATACTGCTTCCAGTGTGTTAATTTTTTGAGCTAACAAAACAGAATCTCTTCCTGTTTGTTGGGTACCTTATCCATGATCGAATGTACAGTTGTAGGATTAATTCCTGGCGTTGCTGCATGTGGTTGCACCGGGGCAGCACGTGCAGGGTTTGTATTTAATGTTTACATTACAAATTGTACTATTAGTCTGTATATTGCCATAAGCTCAGCACATAAGCGGCGAATCTCAGCTACCCTCAAGTTCGCTGCGTCAGGGTGCGGTGTATATGTGACCAATAAATGAAAGGTAGGATCATCATTACTTAGAGGACTTAACCTAACGTGTAAGACTGTATGTTGTAGGGCGCCATCAAGCCAATTATTATGGTCTTGATAAGATAGAGGTATTTCTAAATATGCATATGCTCTATATTGTGCAGGTATGTTTGCAGGTGTATAGTGGTGAAATGTATTTGTGTTCCCATCAACTGTTGGAAATGTGACCCAAGAATAGAAAGTTTCTGTTCTGTATGCTGCATGAGCTTCAACAACAAATGTAACTGGACCCCACTGGGCCATTAGGCCATGTGCCAATAAATGTGCGGTAAGGGGTGGTCGCATATTAACTGCAATTGCTACCCGTTGCGGGTTCGCCATTGTAAATGGTAAATCCAGTTTCAGAGATTAGCACACCAAAAGGGGATTATAATTTTAGGGTTCAAGCTTGACCAACCTACAGCATTAGTTAGGTACTCCCTACTTAGCTGAGGAGGAAAAATCCTCAATACGACGGACGTCTCCATGAATAGTACTGCAGTGTCTTTGCACGTAGTGAAACATAGATAATCAGGAGGACCTGAAAATTAGTGCCTGACCAAACGTTAGCGGCGCCATGTTGCATAAGTTCTCATTATCCTAATGAGACTACTGGATTCAGGCGGCAGTATCACCTGTACTGCGGGGGAATGAGTCTGGTCCCGCACCCTGTGACACCTGTTGGCCTAATCCGGGTTTTGTTCCTCATCTACACCCAAGAGCAGGGATGATTGGGCAATCGGACGCATGACATGAATGACTCCTCAGGGAATCGTGGTCACTCAGATCTGATCCGTTTCTCTCAGCTACATTGGCCTCACATGTGCAAGGACAATCAGAGGCAGAGTATAGTTCAATAAGGTTTTATTGAAGTAACTGCATCTGAGATAATAAAGCATGTATTGCAATAACTAGGACGATGAAGCACAATAAGATTAAAATTGTGACAAGGAGAGTAAAACACAAGAATAATCCTACCATGTTGTCAGTAGGGTCTTTAAGGATAGTTCCTACCTAAACTATGTTAGAGCACAACATGTTAAGCTCTAAATCTGCCATTCAGGTTCCTCTGGGAAGACATCATCCCTCATACCTGAGCAAGAGGCCTGTAGTCTACATAAGCAGCTGCAGCGAAGCAATCGGCAATCAGCATACAGTCATGGTCATCTGGCTGGAATGTCCCTCTAACGTACATGGGTCAATGTAGAGTTTTTATAATAAAACAGCTGATGCTCCAAGAAAGGATCCCCATGTAAGAGTGAGTATGTTTCTGTGAACATTGGAGACAAAGCGTACCACTTTTGCCGGCAACCTTTCTTACTGCAACCTTGAGAAAAGCACAGAGTGAAAGAAATGTCTTGTTTAAGAACGCAGTGCTGACCTAGGCGAAGAACAGCTAGATAGAAAAAATAAAACAAATGTGGCTACTGCTAAAATAATATAACAAAGCTAAAATAAAACATATCTAGGTTAAAGTGCACAGTTTGCTCAAATAATGTGTATATAACTATAGCTAAAATGGCTACATAAATTGTGAAGTCTCTTTTGTGATGCATTTATTGTGTCACTGGGATGTGTGCGTTGTGCAAACGCTTCACACATTGCCTCTGGGATAAGCCTGACTGCTCTAGCCAAAGCTACCAAGGGGGTGAGCAGGGGTTATCTTAGGTGTGTAGCTCCCTTGCCCTGTCAAGAGTCATAGTTAATGTCTCGTTTAGGCGCCTACCCTAGCAAACCAGGAACCCCATTTCTAGCAAGTGTTCAAAGCAATATTCCCTCAACACTTTGAAATTATTGCTTCTTAATTTAAAACTTCGAAAGTTTTGCCTTTAAAACATTAAAATATTCAAATTTTCAACTATATTAAAATTTGAAAATGAGAATAGTGAAGTAAGGAGTAAAAAACACAGAAAATAACAGGGAGAAAAGGAATGAGGAATAAAGAAAAAGGGAGGGTAAGTGGAGGTTTGCTGAACGAGAAAAGACAAAAGTAAAAAAAAAAAAAGAAAGAGAAAAAAACCCACAGGAGAATTAGATTGACCTGGGGATTAGGAAGAATTAGGTTGAAAAAGAAGGAAATGGTAGAGAACAAGCACTGGTAAAGCCAAAAAGGTCTCACCTTCATGTTGACTCCTGATTAAAATATTTGAAAAACATGCAGCAGTGATAACAAAAATGTAAAAGAATGAATGCTTTCTGTGTTTAATACATTGATGAGAGAAAGAATGTAATTTGTGATGCTTCTGTGTACTTTTGAGATTTCAAATAGACCTTCATGCCTTGCAATGTAAGAACTCCACAGCTGACAGCATGAAACAAAAGAGCTTTACTCCTTGGGGTGGAGCCAAAGCCTACTCCATGTGTATTTTAAATAATTAGTAACAATAGTTTGCAGATACTTGAGTTGTGAACACAGACCTAATAAACACTGGCAAAGCCAGTAGGCCAGGCTTGGCGTCAGCAATCGGGTGACAGTAGATAGTACTAGAACAATATATTTAAGTTTGCAGATGCATGGATGTTGCATAATTAGCATTTAACTAGCTTCAAAACATAAATTTTCTAACATTTACAAGTGGAGTGCGGGTGGGTGGTTAACAGGGGCAGGTGGGGGTATATAACAGGATGGATTAAAAATAACACTATAGAGCGGCAATCGCTAGCTGCTTCATAGCCTTTTTTTTTACTTTTGTCAGTGGGAGGGGAAGAATAAAAAGGGAAGGATGAAAGGTGGTAAGGGGGAGAAGAAACAGGGATGACAGGAAAAAAACTGGGACGGGAGGGTGTGTGGTTTGTGGGGACAAAAACAGGATGGGATGGGTGAGGGGGTTGAAGAAACAGGGTGTGGGCGGGTGGGGGAGACGAAACAAGATGGGTTCGGGAAGGAAAACAACTCTAGCTCGCATGGACAGCGTTGTAACATTTTGTTGTTAAAGAAATAGTACCTAAATCACTGTGTGAGCAACGAATGGCCAGTGGAGGTATACTAATTAAGGTCAGTTAATCTGTGCTTGGTCCATGAGCCATCGAAAGACCGAAAAGGAAATGGCATATAGCAAGCGCTGCCCAATAGGAAGACAGAAAAGGAGAGTGACAATGCTGCAAACGAATGGTAAGCAATGGGTGGTTTCCAAGCCCATTATAAGAGTCTCACAAGAGAGAGCGCATGAGCTAGTGCTTGCTCACGCAGGCACGACCTAGAAATGGTGCACAGAGGTTAACCTTTATGAAGAAAAAAAGGAATTAAAAAAAGATAAAAAACATCAATAATAATGGCTGAAGAAAAAAGAGAAATAGCGAAAACTCGATGTGACAAACAATAACATAGACAAAGTGAAGTAAAAAAAAAATGAAGTTAAAAAAAAATGAGGTAAAACATTTTGATGTAATGGGGTAAATTCCTTCTCAGCATACGTGATGCGCCTGGTGTCGCAATTGCTGCCAGATAAGAAGCTGGTTTCTGTGGTAGCTGAGGGCTTGATGTCAGTTTATCTGGAAAGCCTTTGAAGAGGTATTTCAGTAATCCTCCTTTTCCGAGACGATGATCCTGCCTGCACGCCAGTAGTATTCTGCACAGAACGACCCTCTTTGAGAAAACATAGAGCCACGAGGCCTGCACTGGCGGCTTTTTAATATGTGGCTCAAGTGAAAGCTTTGTGTGCGCGCTTGCATGTTAGAATAAATAGGAACACCACAGCCTCTGCGACTGCACGCTCTCCACAGTGAGAAATCAGTTAAATGTTGACATGTAACGTCAGCAAAACTAACCCCGCTTTGTTCTCCAGTTGTCAGCGATATACATCATGAGAAGGTTAATGTGTGTGTTCAGTGCAGGGAAGGGATAGCTGAGGACAAGATGCGCGCAGTGCGCGACGTGACGGAAAACATGAACTCTCCGTTTACGCAGCGGAGACGCCATGTTTCCGTGGTAGCCTGATGGGCAGTGGAGCGCAGGGCTGCGGTAGGGAACAAATGAGAATTAATGTGGCGCAGTGCCATTTAATCTATAGCATCTTCCGGATTGGTGAGTTCAGGTGGTGGACATCCCTGCTCAGCATCACTGTGCTGAGCATAGGCAGACATCAGATGCCGTATCATAGGGCCAGATTTACAAAGGCCCTGCTCCACACTAGTGCCGTTTTTGTTTTTTTACGCTAATGAGGCTCAAGTAGGCAATTTTCACCACGCCATATTTACAAAGTGGTGCAATGCATGCAGTGTGCCACTTTACGACCCCTTGCTCCACATTATGCATGTGTCAGGCATAATGTATGCAAGGGGTGCGTTCCGGCGCTAGGAGGCCCACAAACAAGGTGCAGTGAAATCTACAAGATTTCTCTGCACCATTTTTGGCGTCATTTTTAAAATCTTCTCAAAGCAAGTGTTAAAGTGATGCACCCATTTTAATCAATGGGCTTCCTTGCACTTTGCTGCACTAGCATCAACATTTTTTACACTAGTGCAGCAAAGTGCCACAATAGCATCAAAAATGTTGACGCTGTTGGCTTAACATGGTGCGCCGTATTGTAAATACAGTGCATCTGTGGTGTCATTAAGTGGGGCAGGGCGACACAAGAAAACTGGCGCATCAGCACTGATTCGCCAATTTCTTGTAAATATGCCTCATAGTGGGCTTTACTGGCACAGCACTGAGTCGAGCATCTATTTTATGCACCCTCAGGTGCATATTATGAGCCCCATTGGGTTGCGCTTGCACCACGCAACATGGCACAAGAGCAACACAACTTAAAATAGAATTTTATGAAGGCACGCAAGGCCACTTTGTGTGGCCCTGAGCGGAAATCTGGAGCAAAGCAACGCAGCTCAAATCGCTGCATTGCCTTACTCTGTCCCGGAAAGGCGTTCCATGGGCGTTGCATTGGTGTTCCCACGCAACTCCCATGATTTTTGACACATTCCCAGATTTACCAGAACTAATAGACCTGGGAATGTGCCAAAAAGGTACGCCTTCTCACCAGAGGTTTAACGTGGAGAAATGTCTTTATTGCTCCTTGTTACTTCCTCTTTCTATGTATGCTGCAGAAAACAGCACATATAGAAAGAGGAATATGCCTCTCAGGATTGTTTTTGTGCAGGAAGGTGTCCCTTCCTGCACCAAAACAATCCTGCATGCAATGCAGGGTGGCTACATTGGTTCTAGGCAGCCATTGTGTGCAAGCGCTGGGGAAAGGACAGGAATGCATTGTAATAAATACAGTGCATTCCTGCCCTTTTCCTGTAAAGCAACGCAGGTGACTTACTGCATTGCATTACAAACTCGTAAATAGGCCCTGCAGTGTGTAAAGTGAATACAGTTAACCCAATATTTCTCCAACTAAGGGGCATATTTACAAGCCCCTTGTGGCACCTTGCTTCACATTAGCATCATTTTTTTTTAATGCTAATGTGTTATGGGGGTACTTTCGTCATGTCATATTTATAAAGTGGCGCAATGCCTTTATTGCGCCACTTTGTAACCCCTGGCGCCACATTATGCCTGCGCCAGGCATAATGTATGCAAGGAGGGGCGTTCTCCGTTAGGAGGGACATAAAAATGGCGCAGTGAAATTTACAAGTTTTCACCACTCCATTTTTAGCAGCATTTTTAACGCCTGTCTAAGGCAGGCGATAAAATGACTCTCATTGTTTTCAATGGGCCTCCCTTTACTTTGCAGGATTAGCACCATCATTTTTGGCGATAATCCTGTAAAGCGCCACAATAGGGTCAACATATTTGACGCTATTATCCTAACGTGCGACATGGAGCACCATATTGTAATACGGCACACACATGGTGTCGTTAGGGTAGCACAAGAAAAGAGGCGCTTCATCTATGATGCACCGCTTTCTTGTAAATATGGCCCTAAGTGCTTTATTTTCAGACAGAACGTCAGAAAGAGAAAGAGGCAATGTTTGATCACTGTTTCTGAGCTGTGCTACCTGTAAATAAAGCACAAATTTACAGAAATTGGTTAAATTAATTCAATTTACAGGCTGCGGGTGCACACAATAGGTGCTCAACTCTGCACTGCCCCAGAAAAGCCCATCATACCACAGCCCCTTGAAGTGACACGCTGGACATATGAGCCGTTAGTTAATCTGCTTTTGTGACACACAGTTCATGTACCCAAGGTCAATGCTCAGACGTATTAATTTACTAAGAAAAGTGCACATGCCCGCCATTAACTTCTATCATCCATCCCTTACAGTAGTGGACAGATTCTGGCTCTGTTGCACCAAATAACATAAAGAGGGATTTACGAAGACTCTGTGCTTTTATACCAGTTATACACTGTAGTGGAAAGTAAAATGCAGACGTATTGTGCCTTCCAAAATGGACCCTTCACCATTTCTGTTCCACGCAATATCCTATTTTTGTGACAGGTGGTGTGAGGTGATGATCACTATGCAGAACTTTAGTATAAAAGCTGATACATTACAATACTACTTCCATTATAGCGGAACGGGAACATTTTGGTACTTATAAATTGCCTCCTAATTACGTCAGTACAGGTGGAGAGTATAACTCTTAGTTTTTTCCCTACTCATTTTAGGGGCCAAATTAATGACGTAATTTCCTCTCAGCATCTGTGATGCGGCACAAAATGGAAGCAAAATGGCTCCTCCCAGTCTGAACAGTTTTCGTGATGTTCTCTAGGAGGTGAGCGTCAGGCTGCTGACGCTTCATATTTTGTCACAGCAGAGGTATTTTCTTCCAGGTAGTGACAACACTGGCTCCTCTGGCAGTCACCACAGTTATGGCCTACAATGGGACGTGCAGGAAAATGTGGCAAGTCACATGACTCGTCTTAGCCAGTCAGCTTTTGCAGAATCTGTCGCCTACTCAGCCACTCCTCTTAGAGCAAGAAAAAAGTTGTAATTTTAGGGCAATGAAACCCAAGTGGAGGCCACAGTTCCAAACATAATTAACTGCAAATCTGAGTATTTCAGCTAATTTTCTCCCAGGGTTTATTTTGTCACGCAAGCATCAGGGTAAAACTATTGTACAATTTCTTAATTGTACCAGGTTGCATTCCTTGTCTCTCTTTTCAGGTCACCGGCTCCTTATCTCATGATACACGGCTTTCCGTTGCTGCCTTGGACATTTTCATATGGTGCTCCTGTCCTTCATCTGGAGACTACCTGAGCACTTTCTTTACCAATACCCTTGGCAGCTCACCCTCAATGTATATTGTAAAACCCCAAACAGCATCAGTTAATTCAGTTATAATGCCTCTACCCCGCAATTGCAGTTGAATACTATTGCCCTTGCATTAGGGTGACCAGGCGTCCCGGTTTAGCCACCACAGTTCTGTTTTTTCATCATCTGTCCCGGCTAATTTCACTGATTTCAACTCATATCCCAGTTTTTGAAGACTGTCAAGTAAACAGAGGCACCCATGCTTTTCTGTGTTGCAATGCACAATTAGTGCCAAACCCTAATTTAATCAACACATATGATTCGCTGTGTTAAAACTGCATTTCATTTATACTCCTTCGTGTCTCTTTTTTCTGTGTTTTCTGTTGGCAAGCTCTATCTTAAGTCATTCTGTGGTCCTCAGACAGTTAAAAGTCGTAGTCCTTCTTCTATGTTTATGAAATGTCCCGGTTTTTGTTTTTTATTATCTGGTCACCCTACCGTGCACTGTTGTAGGTGAACAGGTCTGGGATCCATTTAATCCAGTTGTTTACTAGAGGGTCTTATAGGGAGGATGAACTCTCGTGAAAGGACAAATAATGCTTCTTCATCAGCCTGATGGACAACAAGTTTCCAAGTATTTAGAATTCAGTGACAGTTAAATTGTCATCTTATTCTTAGTTGAAGAGTTTTTTGCCACTATAATCGCTGGAGTTATGAAGGCAGAGTCAGAGCACCAATGAGTATCGCCCACATGAAGACGCAGGGACAGGAATTAAGATTGCACACCTGCATTCTCTTCCTAGGCTTTTATTATCAAAAACACAGTCTGACATGTAACTATTCTTTACCTGGCAAATCTTTGAAACTGTCTGTACCTTGGTGTTCATTTCTTAGAGGGTCCAAGCTCCACACAACCCTTCAGATTAATTCTGCACCTTCTCTCCATCCTACACATATTTGGTCTCTCGCGAACCAGTTCTCTGCTTTGCAGTTCTTCAGGGCCCGCACAAGATTCATCCATTTAATTTGGCCAGTGTTAACTCCTCTGGTGCATTCCTTCTTCAGAAGCCACAGGGATACATTACCTCCACTTTTCCCCCCTCTGCGTTTTGCCAACTTTACTGCTTACTCACCAATTCTTTCACATGAATACATAACACTGGCACCCAGCAATACAGTAGGACGTTTCACAGTGTTGTGATGAGGACTAAGGTGGTGATAGTGACACTGACAACAGTACAACCCTCAGAATCCATCTTCAGAAACCTGCTGGCTTGAAGTAGATATGCGAGAAAAGGTCTTCTCCCATGGCATGGTTTCACTGGATTCCCACATTGGTTGGGTTCTGAATCAGAGAAGAGACTTCTGAGCAGGCATCTGCTCTCCCCACATAGGGATCTGAATCATCTTGTCTTCAATGCCTAGTTGGAAGCCTGGGGAGTCACAGAGGGAAACACATCTTAGCGTAATGCCTTTTTGATAGCTGGGAGAGCAGGAGTAGGTGGGTTCATGCTGGCCAGAAAGGTTTTCTGTTTTCCCACTGGCCAGAAAGATTTTGCTGTTTTCTACTAATTTCTCTGTACCAATAGCCTATAAATGGAACCCGAAACAGCCTCTTGAACTCTGTCATCTGGTGGTACCAGCCTGTTCCAGCCAGCTCCGTTTCTTGGACTTTCTACATCTTCCACTTAGGGACGTATTGCTGATTGTGGACAGATCATTTCAACATCCCCTGCCTGAGATGATTCAACTTGAGTTTTTGGTTCTTGCAAAAGTTGCTGAACTTAGGTTCGAAGTACATTAGATCAAGTGTTAGTTCAGCCTTTTCAGCCTGAAACAGCTGAACAAATTTCTCCCTTTCATTGATCAGACCTCTCACTAGAAAATTGCAGGGATAATGATAAATACTAAATTGATTATTCTGACACATTGATATGGGGTTACCCAAATTTTTGATTAATTGGCTGCAGTCAGCTACCCGCCTAAGCTTGAACCTTAGAACATTCAAAAACATTTATTGGACTGTAGACGTTACAGTAGATGTTAGTGAGAAAGGTTGGTCATTATAAAACTCTCTGCCTGGTTTGCAGAAGTCTGTCAGAGAAAGCCCCAGTTTACCTGCAAGACAAGATTGTATTTTATGTCCTCATTTGGGATTTGCGACTTTACAGACTCAACTTGCTGGCAGATTCATGCTCATCTTAGGTGGAAAGAAGACCGTAGATACTCAATAGGTGGTCCACACTTCTGGAACTTCTTGCCACTGGCATCTGAGAAAAACCTACATTACTTAGCTTGAGGAAAAGTATAAAAACATTTTTGTTTCATATCAAATGTTGAGTTTGCGATGTTTTGAGTTTCGTCAAATTCACAACAGTAAAGTGCTAATTTCCACCTCCCATGTTCAATGGTGTCATGAGAACGTTGAATATGTAGTGCACACAACATAAAATACTGAGTTAGGCCTTTCCTCTGCAAATTTTGGGCATGATGCACAAAGGTACTTTTTACTAGTGAAGCCATGGTAGCTGACTTTGTGAATTAAATGTATTAACCTGCAATGCACTTATGAGCAATGTGAATCACATTTCACACACTGCAAACCATCCCAAGTCATAATTGGATGAGGCTGCAAAGAAATGTTCCTCCATCTACCAAACCCCTTGCGACTCACAATGGTATGTGCAAATGCTTCATGATTGCCTTTGGCGATCAAATCATGGAGTGGTTAATGACTGCTGAGTCAGGCAGACACCATTCTCAACATGATAGATGGCAATATCTGACAGCTTACACTCAGCATCTTCAGGCTTCTCGCTTTGCATGTAGAGGTCGCATGAGCACTTCATGCTCTGCCCATGTCTGATTCACTGTGCGCCGTTTGTTTGGGCCAATGATGGTACATTGTAGACTTGAGTTCTGGGAGATAAGACTGCTGTCCATGCGGATCTCTCTCCAGCATTCACTGCTGTGCGCAATGAAGCACAAAGTAGATCCCGCCCTAATAATACTAACAAGGCAAATAGTTTGTGAAGCCAGAGAAAGATTAATTAATCCTTAGCTATATGAAGAGTGAGACTGCTCCTAATGCAATGGATTTTGCTGTGAGCAACCTGGCCCTTAATCAAGCCCATTGAGATTCTAGAGGCTGCCAGAAAATCAACAGGAAAGTCAGGACTTTGTGTTATGTTTCTTCTATTAGGTCCTGCCAAAAGGTATTGACTCTCTTACATCCTCTGGGGCCAAACTCATGTTCATATACTTCATACCGCTTGGAATCAAGTGTATGTTGATGACATCTGAAAGATCAGTTTGGAGCTCCCAAGATCCTACAAAACGGATCAGGGAAGTCATTTTCCATGACTAACGAGGTCTTGAGCATCACCTGACTAGCCTTTTACGTACTTTTCCACTTGTAAGAACAAACTTCTTTGAGATGGACCTCTTCACCATCCTCTGCTGCCTCATGCACAAGCGTGATGAAGCAATGGCTTCCTGAGACATAAATCTGCTTTAATGGAAACTGCCTTCATCATTCCAATAACATCTGCCTGATGCATTAGTTAGCTGCAAGCCATATGTGCCTTTGAAATGTATGCAATTTCCTATCTGGATAAGGTGATGTTTAGGACATATCTGTTCTTTAAGCCAGTTGTGTTTCATTTAATCGAGAATATTTTTCCACTTTTCTACACACTCCCATGTTCCTTGGCTGAAAAGAGATTGCGCAACCGTTTTGAGATTTTTATCCATACAGGCCAAGCAGTCTACATTCTAGAGGCCAATACATTATCACCTGTGGTAAGCCTGCAATCCTTAATGTACTACAATAAAGTATTTTCCATTGAATGTATGAATGTGTTCCACTGCCTTTACAATGGGATCAGTGACATTCTTAAGACACCTTTAAGAGAGATATACAGGGAGGCTAGATGGGCCACCACATGATCATTCTGTGAGCACAATGGTCTTGATGCTTCTCACAGCACTGAAGCACAAGTCGCTCCAACGGTCATAAGGATGTGGAACCATTCAAACATTCACCCCCAGTCACAGATCTGGGTTTAATCCATCAATTCTTTTGCTCACATGCCACCCCAGTTTGGACCCAGCCATATGCAAATCAGTTTTGATCCTGTTCCCCATGAGAACAGTCCAGCCTCAACTGCCAGGCCAGGTCCTCCCTGGCCCGGAAACAAGCATCCTGAGACCGGTTTCGGGATATCGCCCTTCATCAGCCAGGCTAGCTTGATTCCAGTTGCATAGTGAGCCCGGGACCCACGTCTAGGCATACCCAGCGCACTTACGGCAACAAAAGCAAACAAACACAAATGATGGCCGGAATGTGGAACCAATCAAAATTTCACCCCCAGTCACAGATCTGGGTTTAATCTATCAATTCTTTTGCTCACATGCCACCCCAGTTTGGACCCAGCCATATACAAATCAGTCTTGACCCTGTTCCCCATGGGAATAGTCCAGCCCGAACTGCCAGGCCAGGTCCTCCCTTGACTGGAATCAAGCATCCTGGGACCGATTCAGGATATCACCCTTCATCAGCCAGGCTAGCTTGATTCTAGTGGCATAGTGAGCCCAGGACCCACGTCTGGGCATACCCAGCGCACTTACGGCAACAAAAGCAAACAAACACAAATGATGGATGGAATGTGGACCTAATCAAACATTCACCCCCAGTCACAGATCTGGGTTTAATCCATCAATTATTTTGCTCACCATGCCACCCCAGTTTGGACCCAGCCATGTGCAAATCTGTCTTGACCCTGTTCTCCATGGGAACAGCCCAGCCCGAACTGCCAGGCCAGGTCCTATTGCAGGTTTTTTTATCCTCCTATGTCATTTCATTAAGGTCAAAGCCTGTGTAATATTGCCAGTGGTGCTGTTGCATCACAGTTTCTATGTTCTCAGTTCTGCTACTTCTTTGATAGTTGACATTATGTAAAACAGACACCAACTAGTGTGCTGTATTAAGAGGACTTTTGGAACGTATTTAATAACACAAGATAATGTTTAAGTTGAAATTACAATGAACTAATTTAACACTCTCATGGAATGGGTGGGAAACATAAAAATTCAAAACATACATCAAACATACACTGAAAAATGAATAATGCACATACCAAAATGAATAATGCACATCGCAAAATGAAAATGTCACAGAAAATGATAAACAAAAACTGGAAAATGAATAATGCACATACTAAAATGAATAACAAATCACAAAATGCTTGAAGTGCACAGCAACTGAATAGCAAAGATAGTAATGAATTGCACATAAGGCCAAATATAACAAACGAATACAACAAATGAATAACACATGAAGCACAACGAGGCAACACTTGAGGCAAAATGAAAAACAAACTCAGGAAAAAGAGTAACACCTCAAACATACCACAACAAAATGATTAACACGCACAGGTAAATGAGTGACACATGGCACGATGAATAGCTGAACATTCGCAACAGAATTAATTGATATAAGACACAGTTATCAATATCACATAAAAAGTATTTAATACAAGCAGCAAAATGAATAGTACCCAGCAAAATAAATAAAACATCAGCATAAATAACACCGAAAAATAGATAACGTACATAACGAAATGACCAACATAAAGCAATTAAATAATTGCCACACTGAAAAGAATAATATACCTTATAATGCAAAGCGCGCTCAGCAAAGTGAAGTAGGCATACAACAATAGTAAGAGCACACACCAAAATAACTGGCACACCCATCAAAATCATTATGTAACTCATACAGCAGTCAGCAATTTAAAAAGCACAATAGATTAAACTAATCACAAATACCACAAGATGGTCAGCAATCACATTAAAGTAAATGAGTTATACACTAAAGAGAGTAGCACTCCAAATGTAATGTTACCCACAGTAACATTTAAAACACACACCAAAACGAATACATTGTCCGATGAATAACACACCAAAAGGTGCCGGAAGCACACTAAAATAAATAACATGTAGACCACAAATGGGGGCACATGCAACTACCTAAATAGCATACAACAACATGCATGACACATAATAAAATACTTTATATGGTTTATATATATCAGCACCCCTAAGTATCAGATGGTAGAGTTCTCCTGCCACAGAGCCGGTGTGGCCCGGGGGCTTGTGGCTCCTCAGTGTTGGAATGTAGTGGGTATACACTAGATTTATGCCAGCTGACTGCAAGGTCTGATAGCTCCCCGAATGTTGAAAAGGCTGCAAGTGCCCCCTCCAGGTCAGCCTCCTCACCTTGCATATACAAATGCATAACATCCATGCATAGTGAAAAATATAGGTTGCAGTCCCCAATAGTGCCTCCCCCACTGTACAGTCAGCGCAAAGGATTCCATATCCAGAGTGAACAATAGTGGGGAAAGATGTCAATCCTGCCTAGAGCTCCTTTCAACCAGGTAAGAATCCAATATCATCAACCCCTTTCTGACTCTCGCCCCTGGCCTGGTATATTACAGCTGGGTCCATTTAGCAAATTGTAGCCCAAAGGACATCCCAAGCAGGGTGGCATAGAGGAATTCCCAGCAGAAGGAATCAAATGCCTTCTTGATGTCTACAGACAACACTAGAGGGTCTAGTGGGAAGCGCTCATGCATGTTCAAAACATGGATCAATTGGCGTATATTGGGCAAGGTGCTTCGAGTAGGGACAAACCCAGTCTGGTCTGAGTGTATTAGTTTACCAACATGAGGAAAGATCTCGTTCACCGGAATCTTGCTCAGTATCTTGTAATCCGCATTGATCATAGAGAGGGGCTGTAGGATCCTACCAGTCCCGGGTCCTTGTCTTTCTTAGGCAAAGACACAATCACTGCGTCTCACAGTGAGGGCTGGAGCACGCCCTGTGCCAACTCCCCCTTGCGGAAGTCTGTTAAATTAATGTCCAGGGCTGCAGCATAAGTAGCATAGAACTCAATAGGTAACCCATCAGACCTGGGGACCTTAATACATGCCAACTTCTTAATCACACCCCTCACCTCCTAAACAGAGATATCGGTGCCGATCTACTCCCCCGCCTCGGGGCCCAGGACAGAGGGGAAGAATCAGCAATATACTGCAATATGTCCTCCTCTGCAACCACTGTGCTGTTGGTGTACAACTTGCAGTTATACTGAGTAACTACCCCATTAATCTCCTACTGTGAGAACACATCCTGGCCAGTGGGATCCTGAACCTGGGGCATTGTGTGTCCCCTGGTCTACTCCCGCAGGAGCCAAGCCAGCATGCTCCCAGACTTATTTCTTTCTGCATGGCCCCACACAATATAGGCCTTGTAATCGTTCTGCTTCAAGAGTTCAACCAGAGTAGATCCGGGGACAACCCATTCAGTACCCCCTCCTGCCGCTGAATGTCAGCATGCAGTTGGGTGCATACGCCCAGCTTATTGGAAAAACAATGTCCACGCACTACCAGCTTGAGGTCTTCCCACAACCCTGAGCAATGACGCCGTGCCTGCTTTTTGCTGCCAAAAATGATGATTCGCCTATCTGAGCGAGTCCCAGAATGCTGGGCCCTCCAGGAGAGAGGGATCCAGTCACCAGGTTGGGATACAAGCCCTGTGGGGTAACCAACAATAAGAACAGAGCAAGAGATTATGGTTCGAGTATGTCCTGGCCAAGTACTCCGTATCCACCACTCGCTCATACATTGCATCACAGCAGAACACCGCATCCAAGTGAACGTCTAATCTGTGTAAGCCAGAGTGAAAGGAGTAGATTCGTGGCCTCCAACAATCGATGAGCCCCCATTGTCCTATCCAAGTATGGAAAGACCCCACCAATTTATGCTCTATGGACCCTGGTAATGGGGGATAAGACCTGTCTAAGTGGCGGTCTGCCACACAGTTAAAATCCCCTCCAATTATCTTCAGGTAAGGCAGCGCAGATGTCAGCAGGGTCCTCAGGTTAGCCATTAAAGAGTGCTGGTCAAAGTTCGGGCGTAAAGATTAAGAAGTGCAACATCCTTCCTGTCCAGTTGACCCACCTCCAAGACATAGCACCCCTCAGGGTCCACCGTTGCCATATGCATTTGGAAAGGCACTCCAGGCCTGATCCAAAGCAGGACCTGCCTTGCAAATACAGAGTACACTGTATAGTAAAGTTGCCCCTTCACCTCTTTCAGAGAGCCCTGCCCTCAGAGTCTGCCAAGTATGCCTCTTGTAAAAATGCTATCTGCATCCCTCTGCTTTTTATGTGTGCAAGGACATTATTGCACTTGGATGGTGTGTTCAATCGGTGCACATTCCAAGTAATCAATCAGATTCGTTCTTCCATTTCCGCACTAATGTGTGTGGCACTAGGGTGTGTTGGTCAGCGCACCAAGGCCTCTCCCACCAACCATTCATCTGCAGAACCACCATCCAGTCACTCTGTACAACCTGGTTCGCTGCACACACAGTGGCAAAGAAAAATACAAGACAGAAAATCTCAACTAACCAACAAACCACTTACAACCCCCACCCCAGAATGTGACATAAACACATGGTGTCCAAACAAGAGTAAGCAACGGCCCACAAACTGAACCCCTTCCACAAAGGCTAAAAGGTTCCATTATGGAGGGTTTTGCGGAGGAAAGCCAGACCAAAAATGTCCACCAGAGAAATGTCCAGTGGAAGATCCCACATAGTACAGACCCCCACCCACACTCAGCTCCTCCCAAGCCCCATGAGAGAGAAAGCAAATAGTAAAAGGATAAACAATAGCCCTGTGAATACAATACTACATTTATGATCCAGACTACCTGATGTTAAACAACTTTACAGGAGAAAGTCAAATGAGGTCATCTGCTGTGCCCGGGGTAACCCACTATAAGTGTTTTCCAAGCCCGGTATCATTGAGTTCGCTGATCTCGAGGTAGATTCCCTGCATGACTGTGACGCAGAATGCAGGGAGCCTTCTCCAGATCCTAATGAGGCTGCCACTTCCACTGCCCTTGCCTGCTCCTCAACTCCTGCTGCTTTGTCTGTCGCTGTACTGCTCGCCTGCCAAATTGCTGATGCCTTCATCGCTATGATCCAGGCTGTTATAGTGGGGCCAGCCGCACGGTCGTTGCATCAAAGAGTTCCAGCCAGTCCCATGACTCCATGGGTTCTGTGAAGAAATGGGCCTTTCCCTCGCATGCACCCGCAGGCGAGACAGAAATGGCAGGGCATAAGGAAAACTCAACTCTTGGAGCCTCTTTTTCACTGCAGTGAAGGAGGCCTTCTGAGTCTGAACCTGAACTGTGTAGCCAGATAAAGGGAGGCCTTAGTGTTCTTCACAGTGAAGGGGACACAGCTGCGCACCTGCTGAAGAAGGATGTTCCTATCACGGAAATGTAGCAAGCGGGCGATCACTGGGTGGAGGGGTCCCAGGCGGAGGCAGTCAGGCATGGACTCTGTGCGCACGTTCCAGAGAGTAGAACCTGGATAAGCCCTCCGGGGCCACAACCTCCTGCAGCCAGTCCTCTGGGAACCCAAATATGGACTCACCCTCCACTTTCTCCAGCCTTCCCCTCCTGATCAGCCTCCAATCAATAAGTGTGTGCCTCCAGGTTGGTGAGGCAGAGATCTATGCTTAACGTCTCAGGCTGCAGGGCAGACACATGCTCCAACATTTCCTTTGATTTCTCCCAGATGAAGCCCAACTCGACCGCTATGAAGTCTATCTTCCCTCCAACCGCTCACCAGTAGCATAAATCGCTAAAAACAGTTTATCAAATGTTCTATCAAGTAGCGGTTTCACCACCTCCTGCGCCCTTCTTTGATCCCTTTTTGGGGGGCGTCTTCCGAGGCATCATCCTTTAGTCTCTGGGAGTGACCCAGAATGCTGCGTTATAAGGTGAGACACACCACAGCAAGGCCCACTTTCTGGACCACAATGGGAGCAGGCACTTCACAAAGTAGATGGCAGGGACAGGCGAGCCAGCACGAGCCAGTGCAGTCACTGGTAGTTAACCTCTGGCAGTCATGGGCAGGGGTATCCCACACAATGTGCATTCTACAGGGGCAACTTCAGTGTTCCCCAGACAGGTGAGTGATCCCTATGCCACCAGCCATCTACAGTCAGGACATATCCGCCAACCCACGAGAACAGTGGGGACAGCAAAGGGCCCACAGGCTCATTCACCACCTCCCCCAGGCAAGGCACCAGAAAATAGCCCCAGTAAATGGGGTACTCCCTCTCATCTCCAGTAAATACTCCCCCGCAGTGTCTCCAGTCTGCCAGGGGTACAAAGGGGCATACAGCAAGCAGTTCAGTAGTGCCAAACAGTGAAGGGGGGTGGAGAAGTCCAGAATCCGCCCACATACTACTATGCAGTCCAGGCACAGGACCGCCGAACACAGTGCTGCTGTAAGGTATCTCTGATTACGAAGCCTAAGGAGTCTTCGAATGCCAATCACTGGCTGCCCCAGCACAAAGTGCGGTGCCTCAGGTTGGAGCGGCTACCAGGGAGTCCTTGCCAGTGCGCTGCTGTGGCCCCCATCAATCTGATGCAACAACAGGGGATGCGTCTGAAATGTGGGGCAGGACCTGTGGTGATCGGACTGCCATGTATGTTAGACCGTGGGGAAAGAGAAATCATGGCTCCCAAGATGGATGCCTTGCCCGCCAACTCCACACCAGGCCAAGGAACCACGGCTAGTAAGCACCAAGCGCCGCAATCTGTGTGCCTATATCATGTGGCCACCTTCTTGCCTCCCTCATTGGCGCCACTCTCACTTGGCGTGATCATGCTCCCAGCAGCGGCCCTGCTCTGGCCGCAGCCTCTAAACTCTCCCCCAGGATTGCAGCAGCTGGGGGCCCCAGGGACCAGCGATATCAGGCACGTGTGGGGACTGCGAAGGGCCGAAGAGTCGCAAGATGGATGAGAAGCTCTGCAGTGACCCTGCATACGGCACAGAGCCAACTTCCGACCCTGTTTGCCAATGCTTACTTAACACTTTGTATGCCCTACAGGTTTCCATTGTGTAATATAATTGTGTGCTTTTGCATTTATTTTTACATCTCTTAAAAACAAGATTTTTGCATTTTTATAATCAACCCATTTCTGATAATTTCCTATTTCTTTAAGTTTTGCTGTTAATGGTATTATTCCTGAGACATTCAAAAGACAATGCGAAACACTTGCCACTGCTACATCTAGAGTGTTCGGCTAGACGCCTGGCTCAGTCAGCTATAACAACCTTTCAGAGGGCATTCTGTATGCCATTCTATATTCACATTTTGCTTCTGCCCACCACAGGGTACAGTATGGGGCAGTGGGTCAGCCCATTTCTTCCATTGTTGTCTTGGATTGATGCTTTTTCCCTTGAAACTCTTGTTAAACCATTGTGAAAGTGCTGCAGCTGACAAGCCACAGATTTAGGCTAATGCAACCTGTTAGAAATGGGGTCTCTAGTTGGCAGTGGTCTGTACCCTGTCCAAGTAGGGACTCTCACTCTAGTCAGGGTAAGGGAGTCACACAGCTAAGATACCCCTTGGCAGTCAGGCTTATCTCAGAGGCAATGTGCACACACAGTACACACACACATACACAATGAAAACACCACAAAAGTACTCTGCACCAGTTTAGAAAAATAGCCAATATTTATCTGAATACAAAAAGACCAAAACAACAAAAATCCAACATACACAAATAAAGATATCACTTTTTAAAGGTTTAAAAGAGTCTTAATCCACAGGAATCAATGGTTATCCACTTTTAACACACAGTACCTGGGATGCGTCAAAAAAACAAAGGAGATGAAGGCAGCAAAGGAGGTGATGCATCAGAAAAGCAAGCTATGTGTCAATTCCTTACTATGCACGGGAGCGATGTGTTGATTCTTTCCTCGTAGGGGAGATGATACATTGGTTCCCTACTGCAGTGCGGGGTCGATGGAAAAAAATTATGCCCAGGGACGATGCGTGGAAAATCCAGATGCGCTGTATTGATGGATCTGCTCCCAAATAGGCACTGCGTTGATTCTTCTGTCGCGAGACCAGCGCTGCAATGATTTTTCAGCCACGGGAACGGTGCTGCGCCGACTTTTCTGCTGTGGCACGCCAAGCATGAATTTTCTTCTTCAGGTCACCAGCTTCCACATCCAAGGGCCCCGAGACTGGATTTGGCACCACTTGGCATGTCAGGACTCTCAGTAGGAGAGCCCAGGCACTGACAGATGAAGTCTTTGATGTCCCTGATACTTCTTAACAGGAGGCAAACTCAGTTCAAGCCCTTGGAGAGCCTTGGAAAGCAGGATGTAGAAAGCAAAGTCCAGTCCTTTCACTCCCAGGACAGAAGCAGCAAGCAGAAGGACAGCCCAGCAAAGCAACAGACAGTGGCAAGTCCTCCTACAGCATTCAGGTCTTCTTCCTGGCAGAATGTCCTCAGTCCAGAAGGTTTCTACATTTGTGGGGTCAGGGTTCTAGTACTTATACTCCTTTCTACCTTTGAAGTAGGCAAACTTCAAAGGAAGTCTTTGTAGAGCAGAAGACCCTTCCTTTCCCCTGCTCCAGACACACTCTAGGGGGTTGGAAACTGCTTTGTGGGAGGACAGGCACAGCCCTATTCAGGTGTAAGTGGCAGCTCCTCCCACCACTGTAGCCCAGGAAGACACATCAGGATATGCAGGGCACACCTCAGCTCCCTTTGTGTGGCTTTCTAGAGTGAATTCACAAACAGCCCAACTGTCATCCTGGCCCAGGCGTGTATTCTAGCAGACAAGCAGAGGCACGGAATGGTTAAGCAAGAAAATGCCCACTTTCTAAAAGTACCATAATAGACAGGGTAGCCTAATAACCTAACAGTTTGCAGCCGTCAGACTTGCTGAATGGAGCGGATCGGTGTACCTCGATTGTAGCCAGAATGAATTAACAGAGTCCAGATACCTTTTTGTAGAAGCAGTATTAAGGGTTCCCATGCTTTCCTTATTGTGAGTGTAAGTATAGGACATATTATGTTGAGCTGAGTGGATCTTTAGACCACGATGGGAAGATGGATGAAGTAACAGTGTTCTGATACAGTGTCTCAGAAACAGGGAGCAACAATTTTTGTTATTAATTTCTTCATGACACGTTGTTCTGAGGATGGTATCAGGGACTGTTTGAGCCGCGGGAGGCCGAATTGTCAAACATGGACCCTCATGACGAAACTCATTGCATTTCTGCTGGAATATTACATGAAGGATTCTGATTGCCTGTGTGGCATCATACAGGACTGATTAAGTATGAACTATTGTTTGTATTAGATAGTCAGCAGGTTGGTGCCCTCCTTGTGTCCCCTAGATGTGGAGGTAGTGAGACTGGGGTAGGCTACCTGTGCTTGTATACATGATTAATCAGTGTTGTTGTTGAGGCTCTAATTTTTTGTATAAAAAACGTTTGTATAATTTTTTGTATAAACTTGATGATCATATAAAATTGACATCCATTTTATATCACCACGTATGTGGGTGTATTCAAATATAGAATTGGTCCATGCTTGGACTAGAACATTAAGGCCCTCATTACAACCTTGGCGGGCGGCGGAGGCCGCCCGCCAAGTTTAAACCGCCGAGCAGCCGCCTATGTCGGCGGCATTACAACATCCCTGCTGGGCCGGCGGGCAGAAACAGAGATGTCGGCCGTAACATTGCAGCCGGCTCCTGATGGAGCCGGCGGTGTTGCGGCTGTGCGACTGGTGCAGTTGCACCCGTCGCGCTTTTCACTGTCTGCTGTGCAGACAGTGAAAAGCAGGGTGGGGCTGTGCCCGGGGGCCCCGCAACTCCCCTTCCCGCCAGCCTTTCCATGGCAGTCTCTACCGCCATAGACAGGCTGGCGGGAAGGGGAGTCATAATTCCCAGGGCCGCTCTGCAAGCAGCGCTGCCCTGGCGAATTAAAACCGCCAGGACAACGATGGTGGAAAACCGCCGGTCCCGGCGGTCAAAATATGGCAATTTGTACCGCCAGCCTGTTGGCGGTACGATCGCCAAACAACCCTGGCGGTCTTTGACCGCCAGGGCTGTAATGAGGGCCTAAATGTTGATATTCATTTATAATTGAGTTAATCATCAAAATGAGTCCTCGTTGTACATTT
Source organism: Pleurodeles waltl (assembly GCF_031143425.1). Lineage (NCBI taxonomy): Eukaryota > Metazoa > Chordata > Amphibia > Caudata > Salamandridae > Pleurodeles > Pleurodeles waltl. Next base: position 212,940,175 of record NC_090442.1, read on the forward strand.
GTTACATTACACATTCTAAAAGTGGCCTTTTCAAATTTACAATCTAAAAAACAACTTCACTAAAAGATATATTTTTAAATTGAGAGTTCGGAGGCCCCAAACTCCAGATTCTTATCTGCTCCCAATGGGAAATTGCACTTAAAAGATATTTCAAGACAATCCTCATGTTACCCTGTGGGAGAGATAGGCCTTGCAGTCCTGAAAAACGATTTTTGAAGTGATTCACTGCCAGGAAATGTAAAACACACCAGACATTTCCTATTTTTTAAGTACACTGCACCGTACCCATGGGGATACCTTGGGCCTACCTTAGGGGTGACTTACAGGTAGTAAAAGAGAAGGTTTGGGCATGCCAAATAAATGCACTTGCCAGGTCGAACCGACAGTTTACAACTGCACACACAGACACTGTAGTGGGGGTTCTGAGACAGGTTTACACGTCTACCAATGTGGGTGGCACAATCAGTGCTGAAGGCCCACTAGTAGCATTTGATTTACAGGCCCTGGGTCACAGAGTGCACTATACTAGGAACTCACTAGTAATTTAAATATGCCAATCATGGAGAAACCAATCACCGATACAATTTAGATGGGGAGCACTTGCACTTTAGAACTGGACAGCAAAAACTCAATTCAGCACAGGATCAAAAACAGGAGGTCAGGAGCAAAAGGACAGGGGAAACCATGCCAAAAGCTGAGGTGTCTAACACAACCCATTCTTTACCTCACTAATCAACACATATTTTTTCTGCCTTAACACATTAATGAATAAAGAGAGTGAGTATTTTAAAGCCTCGGGGATCTCCAAATGAAGCAGTAAATCTGCTGATCTTTCCTGAGAGCAAGAAAGACTATCTCTCAGTGTCTTAACGTGATCAAATTACTACAACTGTGAGATATCAAACCACCCCCCCAGAAACTATCTATCTACAAATATGTCAAAACTCAGTATTATCCCGTCAAAGCTTCACGAGATGGAAAAAATACATCCCGACCCCCTCCAACTCGCTGTAAAGGACCGATCAGAGATGAAGTATATTGATGCTAACTCTTGTTAGATATAAAACCGTTGATTCAATTTCCCTGGAGTGCTACTGCTGCCTTCCAAAGTATGATGTACCCAGGAATAATTAAGAAATAATGAGACTTCTCTTGTAAGCAGCCTTTGTATTCCCTCCACGCTCCCCATGTATAATTGATATTTGAAACATGCCGGATGGCAGAGCTAAGTATTTTTTATTCAAAAAGGAGATCCCTCAGCAAAACAAAAATGCAATGTTTTTGTTTGGCCGCAGTATCTAATGATGTTTGTTGCCTCTCTGAGGGCACCGCGAGAACGTCCCTTCCTTTAACCCCAAATGCCCCCTACTCGACCTTCTAGTGGCAGCACTGCCATGTTGACGGCCTGCTCGCACAGGCAGCCATTCGGCCATCTTTAATTCTCTGTAAGGTTAATGGTGCTCCGTTTAACTTGCGGAATTAGTCACCGCAATCTGATGTTAGACAGATGACTTGACTGCAGACGACGCCATTTGCAAGAACCGTGCGAAGCTGCGGGTCACGGGTTCATACCCTGATAAGGTCAGTTCATTTCTGCTGCCGCATACTCTGAGGTACTGTAGATAACAGAGAGGAACATCAAGGGAAATTAGTCAGACGGAACCGGCTTGAAATGTCCCCTGATGCCAGGAAATGTGTCATTAGTTCAGACCTTTCTGCTTGAACTTCGCATACGTATCTTTATTAATAATAACTTCCGAGACAAGCAGTGTGCTCTGCCTGTGTGCCAAGATACAGATTTTTTGCTTTGCTTCTCCCTCCATCCAGCAAAGCAAATACAATTGCGGCTCTTGGTCAAGTATTTCTTCATTTTTCACAGATATTCTAACAGCATCAAGACATTGATGAGGAAGATCAACGTAATGGGATGCTTAATGAATAACACATAGAAACATAACTTGTAAAACATCGTGGAATGTCTTCCATATGTGTAGGTTGTCTGAGTTAGAGATCTTTAGTTCACTAATTTCTCACTGTCCTTTGTTCAGTTTTGAAATTATGCCTTTTAGTGAAGATAATTGAGACTGAAGTACAAAGTATGAGGAATGCCATAGCAGTGAGGGACTTTTCTCTGTTATTTGGATTTTACACTTCCATTAGAATAGGATGAGTAGTTTTAACCAATCTTCTACATTAGCACATTAACCAAAGGAGAGCTCCGTTGCGATACCGAATTGAAGTCCCATCTGCAAGTAACAAGGCCTATTTTCTTGAGGTGTGAGGTCACTAATGCTGTTGCCTAAAAGAGAGATGTTAACTAATGGGAACAATCTTCAAGGATACATAAATAGGGAGGGTTAATTATCACCTCCATGCCTTTTATAAAAATGATTTTCCCTACACTGTTTAACTAAACAGGAAAAGCCACTTTTTATGGCAAGACCGGATGCTCATATTATGCTTATTTAAAGTCTATTTACTACCAAAGTACATACAAAATGAAACACGTCTCCCACCTCTATTCCTACAGAAAACCGAGGTACACTTGAGATATACTGATCAATGGTTCCCAAGGATTAATTTAGACAATATTTATTAGTAATGTTGCCAGCCTAGGAATCTGGTTTGAACCTCAGTGACTTGATACCAGTTATACCTATAGTTTCATAAATATTGTGGAGCATATGTCAGCGGTACTGTGCTATTTATATGGTCACACATTGTAGTTAATTGTGAAATCCGAACTGTCAGCAGTGGATATATGGCTTTACACCTTGTTATTATTATTTATATGGGTTGATGTAAATTAATTGAACAACCTTGTTCTTTGTACTCATAATTACCCAGGACTAAAGGATCCTTTCTCCATTCATTTCAGACTATGGGTGATGGGGTAGCTTTCCAACCACTGCCATACTGGGCAGCCATTCTTGTTTTGTTCATGCCTATTTCTTGGTGCATGTAATGCAGAAACATTGAGGACAGTGATATGCTTTCTGCAGAGGTGCTGACATATGCTCCCACTGCTTGCACAGAAATATGCCAACACTGAGCACTGTCTCTTTCTTTAATATTATTCCAACTATCAAAAACTAATTTATTGTCTTCCTCTTTGTGCCTAGCGGCACAGGAAAATGTAAAGGTCAGATCTGGTGGATACATTAAATTTGTGAGTAAATATATTTTAACTATTTCCTTTGGCATACTTACCATTTTTTGCATTGTTGCGTAGGCTCTCATTATTCTAATGAGACTACTGGATTTTGAGCGGCAGAATCGCCTGCTGTGTGGGAGACTGAGTCTGAACCCACTACAGGTGACACCTGTCGCCCTAATCCGGGTTTTGCCCTGGCTAACTAGCAGTGCCTCATCTTTACCCAAGAGCAGGGATGATTGGGCAGCCGAGCGCATGACATAATTGACTCCTCAAGGAAATCGTGGTGACTCAGGTCTCATCCGTTTTCTCTCAGTCAGATTAGTCTCACATACACAATGACAAACAGACGCAGTATATGTTTCAATAAGGTTTTAACGAAGCGACTGCATCTTAGATAGCAAAGCATGTACTTCAATAACCAGGACGATACAGCATGGGGCAATGTTTTATGCAAGCTGCAGTAGCCTTGTGGCAAGGGCCCTGGCACATATTTGTTCCCAAATTATGCACTTATCAGCAGTAACTGGCTGGACTGAATACTTTACTACTAACATGAAAGTAGTCCTGAAGACTCACTGTAGGAAAGTGCCACTGTTGGCATAGTTACCCCCCACTTTTTGCCTAATATTGATGCCAACTAGCACCAGTATTCTTTTCCAAAATCTGTAACTTTGTTTCCCAAAGTGGCACACTCATGGCCCACAGTTAACTCCCTTGTAAAAGGTACTTATGGCACCAAGGTCCCTGTGGCCAGGAAAGGTCCCCAAGGGCTGCAGCAGGTATTATGCCACCCTGGGCATAATACATGCCAAGCACATGCACCCTGCCCTTGCAGTTTGTGTGTGCTGGTGGGGAGAAAAAGGCAAAGTCAACATGGCACCCCTCTAAGGGTGCCATGCCCACAAACCACTGCCTGTGGCATAGGTATGTGACCCCTATGGCAGTCCTTCCAGCCCTAAGGCAGGGTGCACTATACCACAGGTGAGGGTATAGCTATATGAGCAAAATGCCCCTACAGTCTCTAAGTCCATTCTTAGACATTGTAAGTGCAGTGCAGCCTTACTGAGTATATGGTCTGAGAGTTTGTCATTACGAACTCCACAGCTTCATAATGACTTCACTGAATACTGGGAAGTTTGGTATCAGACTTCTCAGCACAATAAACCCACACTGATGTCAGTGTGGGATTTATTGAAAAATGCACCCAGAGGGCATCCTGGTATGTTAGCCAAACTGCTAGAGCAGGACTGACCAGTCTGTGCCAGCCTGCCACTTTCAGACAAGTTTCTGACCGCATGGGGTGAGAGCCTTTGTGCTCTCTGTGGCCAAAAACAAAGCCTGTCCTGGTTGGAGGTGCTTCACTCCTCCCCCCTGCAGGAACTGTAATGCCTGCCAGTGAGCCTAAAAGGCTTAAGCCTCGGGTTATAGTGCCCCAAGGCACTCCAGGTAGTGGAGATGCCCGCCCCCCGGACAAAGATCCACATTTGGTGGCAAGTCTGGCGGGAAAATTAGGGAAAACAGGGAGCAGTGACCACCCCAACTAGGACCACCCCTAAGGTCTCCAGAGCGGAGGTGACCCTCTCCCTGCAGAATCCTCCATCTTAGTTTGGAGGACAGGGACCAATAAGGGTTAGGTTTGTGTCCTCCTCTCCAAAGGGATTGGACACAGGAGGGGTGTAGCCACCCTCAGGGACTGCAGCCATTGACTGCTGCCATCTGACCCCTGTAACGCACCTAAATCCAGGATTTAAGGGCTCCCCTGAACCCAAGACAAGAAAGAAGAAGGACTGCTAAGCTGAATCCCCACCAGAAAAGAAGGAAGATGCAAACTGACTTGGCCCCAGCTCTACCGGCCTGTTTCCTGCTTCAAAGAACCTGCAACAAGAAAGCGATGCATCCTGCGGGACCAGCGACCTCTGCCAAGCCTGCACCCCAAAGGACCAAGAACTCCAGAGGACAGTGGCCCTGTCCAAAAAAAAAACTACACCAAAGGACTCCAGAAGCTCCCTGGATCCACGAATCCTGACCACTCTGCACCTGACGTCCAAGGCCCGTGTCCCGGTGGCCCAACCAGCTAGAGAGGATCCCCAGGCGATTCCAAGCAAGGGCCCACCGTGGGTTGACCTCTCCTGCCCCTCACGACGTCGCCTGAAGTGTGAATCCAGAGGACCCCCCCTGACCGCGAATGCTCCGGACGAAGATATCTGACGCCAAAAGCTACACCTCACCAGCATCCCCCAGGGCTTGGAGAACCTGACCACCGGTGCAGCAATGGGCAGCAGGTAGCCCTCCTACTTGTCCAGCCTGTGGTTTTCCTGAACCGACCCTCTGTACCCAGCCTGCAGCATCTAAGGCCCATATTTATACTTTTTTAGCGCTGCATTTGTGCCGCTTTTTGATGCAAAAGTGGTGCAATCTTACAAAATACAATTGTATTTTGTAAGTTTGTGACGATTTTGCATCAAAAAATTACACAAATGCAGCATTAAAAAAGTACAAATATGGGCCTAAGTGACCACCGGGGTCCCCTCATAGAAAAGCATTGGGAGCCCGACACTCTGTTTGCATCCTGCACCCGGCCGCCCCTGTGCCGGCGAGGGTGTGTGTTTGGTACCTACTTGTGCCCCCCCAGTCCTCCTGCCAGCATACCTGAAACCAAGTGCCTCAATCTCTATAGGAGCCCATGTTAAGTATGCCTCAACTCAGAGCAGGCGTTAAAAGGAGGCGTCTGTTGGTTACAATGGGCCTCTGAGTGCTTTGCAGGATTAGCATTAACATTTTGTACGCTAATTCTGCAAAGCGCCGGACTAGTGAAATAAATTCTGACACTAGTCCCCTAACTACCACCATGTTGAGCCATATTTTAAATACAGTGCACACATGGTGGTGTTAGGGGAGCGCTAAGGGACGCAAAAAAAGTGGGGCAGCAATTTTTTCAAATATGCCCCATAGGGGCATATTTAAGAGCCTCTTATGCCATTCCAACGCAACAGTAGTGTAATTTTTTTAAGCTAATGTGGCGTTAGAAGGCCAAATACGATGCACTCTATTTACATAGTGGCGCAATGCTGGCATTGCGCCACTTTGTAACCCTTTGTGCTACATTATGCCTGTGCCAGGCATAATGTATGGAAAGAGGGCATCCCCCGTCAGGGGCCAAAAAAATGGCAGATTTCTTTGCGTCATTTTTTTCCGGCACTTTTAATGCCTGCACAGAGCAATCTAACCTGACTAAAGTCATTTTTTGGTGCTAAACCCCCTTCTTCTATACCGCCAGTCCCACCCGACCAGTCTTTTTTTTTTTACTCTAGCCTACCCTTTGCACCGGCTTGCACCATTCCATAAATATGGTGCCTGGCTGGTGCACAGAAATGGTGCAAGCCGGTGCTAAACTTTTTGGTGCAAAACTGAGTTAGTGCAGTTTTGCACCAAAAAGTATAAATAAGGGCCAACATTTTGTAAGTTTGCGCCACTTTTGTGTGAAAAAATGACGTTAATGCAGTGCAAAAAAAGTATAAATCAGGGCCTTGGTGCTAGACGGATCTAGCACCAAAGTATAAACACAGAGTTAGTTTTGCACTGAATTAGAGTTAAAAAAATGACACTAATTCAGTGCAAACAGAGTATAAATATGGCCCAGAGTATATATATGCCCCTAAATATGGCGTTAAGGCCATAGAGTCATTTTTTGCATGGGAACACCTACCTTGCATCTCATTAAGGCAGGGTAGGTTTCCACTTCCAAAAAATGACTTTAACTCCATAAATTTGGCACTAGACGGGTCTAGCACCAAAGTATAAATATGGAGTTAGTTTTGCACCGAATTAAAGTAAAAAAAATGATGCTAATTTGGTGCAAACAGAATATAAATATGCCCCTTAGCGTCAATAAATGACGTTAATCTGGTTAGAGTCATTTATTTTGACTCTAACCTGCCTACTGTCATTTTTTGGTGCAAAACCACCTTCTTCCATACCACCAGCCCCGTCATTTTTTTTTACGCTAGCCTACCCTTTCTACCAGCTTGCACCATTGCAGAAATATGGTGCCCAGCTGGTGCTAAAAAGTGGTGCAAGCCGGTGCAAAACATTTTGGTGCTAAACTGAGTTAGTGCAGTTTTGCACTAAAAAGTATAAATAAGGGCCTTAGTTTCATGGATAGTCCAACACTTAAGAAGAAGCATCAAACTCTTTAAGTGCTGCTTTCGAACCTACCAGCACAAGTTCTATTTTGTCTTTCATCCAGGACTTTAATATCGTCAACAACCTAGAGAAATGGTTATTATTCACCACTGCCTCACTACTCAAGGGAAAGATCATTTCTGTTTTATTAGTATGGATATGAAACCCTGCCCCATGCACGTAGGGCATCATATAACAGTTTCATATGTATATTATAAAGCCCAGGGGTGGGCAACTTACAAAGCTCCATACATAGACTCCAGAATATGAGCCAATTCTCCATTAAAGAGGACCCATTGGTGAGAAACAATTCAAACCACATATGAGACTAGTACTGCCAGCTACTGAGCAAAATGCCATATTCAATAGTATTGAATGCAACACAACTGTGATAACATTCCCTCAGTCTTCAATTTATAAAAACCTCTGCCTGAGGCCACTTAAATGCCAATTAAAGCAGTCTCAATACTGCAACTGGGACAGAACCACGATTGAAAATCTCCCAGGAAAGTTCTCTCCTCCAGAGAGTTAACTCGTTTTTCACGAACTTCTTTACGTTTTTCATACTAATAAGCATTTTGGATATAGACCCGAAACTTGCCAGGTGCAAGGACTCAGGGATGATTCTTTTCAATTAAAGGAGAGACCCATGCATGCTTTAGACAGGTTTGAAGTGGAACCATCTCTTCTTCCAGAGAGATATTGATAGCCACATTAACTACATAAGAGAGAGCAGTGGCAAGTTTCATGGCTGGAGAGGATGGATCACCTGGCCGTTGTGTGATCAGAGATTTCATGAGACCCTCAATGTTTTCTGGGCTAGGCTTAGAGGACGAAAAGGATAGAGGTTTAGATAGCTCCAGCCCCTTCCTACATCTTGACCTGACTCCAAAGCAGAGTTCACACGACCACTTATTTCAGTAGTAATTCTCTCCCCAGTGGCTGAGGTTTTGTTGACAAGGAGGTCCTGCACTGTCTGAGCTGGCATTGCCCCATGTATGTCAGGCTTCCATGGCCAGGTGAATGATGGTTGTCCTTGTTGACATTTGTTGTGGGTAATGGTTGCTGAGATGACAAGGTCGGGGGCTCAAGCTTGCAGGACAAGGGCTTTCACTTTCCAGAGTTGTCTAGGAGAGCTGTTGAGATGTTAAACTGAGGGTCTGTTGGGTAGTTGAAGGGAGATGCTAAATTCTCCCAGTACGGTGATGTGTGGTATATGATCAGGGTCGGCCTGGCCTACAGGGTGAACGGGCAGTTCCCGAAGGGCTGGTGTGACAGGTCAGGGCATGGGCCCTTCTTGGCTGTTTGTAGGTCTGTTTTATGGTCCGGTGGGCCGTTGTTTTTCCCTGTCACGGCCACAACATTTTCTGCTGCAAGCCCAAGGCATGCAATAACCCATTTCGTGCACAATACAAACAAGACTCGCCTTTACAAGGTCAAAACTGCCCTGATTTGCAAACGGGGGCCACTACTTGAGCTCTCTGGTTCGCTAATTGGGGCCTCTTTTATTTTGGCGCCCGGCCTCTTTCATGTTCCAGTCGAAGCTATGTACGAGCTTTAAATGACCTTCTGCTATGCACTGCAGGTTTACGAATGAGGGCGTGGGTCTGACAGACAGTCGATTACACAGAACACGTGTGTGAGAGATGGGGCCGTTGTGCAGCATATCAGGTGTGATTTGCAGTCTGGCATGGTGTTTGAGTCGATCTTAGATTGACAAACGTTCCCGCTCTCTTGCATGAATCCGTTCCGACGGTCTGTCACGTGACCTCTCTGTGTCCTCTCTCCACTCGCTTTCCTCCCAGACCGATTGCTTCCCATCGCCCTCTTAAAAGGGCTCTGTATTCTTGTTTACATCATAATTGCTTCTTTGAAAAGTTGCTTTTATTACATTTCAGCCTTGCATGGCTCTAATTAGTTTTGTTAGCCTTTTTAATCGTTTATTCGAACAGTGATTCCAAGATCTGCAGAGAGAATCCTCCTCCGGAAGCTTACTGGAGAACGAGTGTCGAAGGCGCAGATGACGTTTTAGCGGGTGATGGTTTGCAGGCATCAAAGACAGAGACGTTTTAAGCCATGTGACAAGTGGGCTCTGGCCCAGGGCCCCGGCCTTTCAGGGGGGCCTTAGCTCTGTTCTGCAGAGACTCTTGCCCTGGTTACCTGTAATAATTCTTTAAAAGATGGTTTAAAAAACTGTTTTCCTTTAATTAATTTTTAATGTGAGTGATATGTGAGAGTCTTTTACAGACGTTTTGCAGAGAAATGTTGTGTTTATGTTTCATGCTACATCAATTCAAAAAGTAAAGTGGCACAGAGATTATTTGCTGTAATGCACATTAGTGAGCTGCTCCTGTGTTACAGTATTGAAAACAAACATCACTATCCCTGAATATTAGATGTAAACAACTGTGGAATTTGGGGTGTGTCCCTGCCCCTGGCCTAGAAGGCATGAGAGATCTGATTTGGAGGAGTGTGTCCCTGCCCCTGGCCTAGAAGGCATGAGAGATCTGATTTGGAGGAGTGTGTCCCTGCCCCTGTCCAAAGAAGGCATGAGAGATCTGAAATTGGACCATAAATTCAAAGCTGTTCCGAACAGAGGCCATGATCAAAGCCATTTATGCTTAGTTCCATTTGTACAGACAGGCTCCAGGGTTCGCTTACACGTGTTCATGGGTCAGGGTGATACCGTCCGACTACGGCCACGTTATGGACTGCGTTTATTTTATTAAATGACCAAGAAACAATTACTTTCATTCAAGTGTTGACACTCTTCCTAGTAATTGATTAAATGAGGGAGCACTGAGAGACTGAGAGGGGAGACTGATATGGGGTATCTCCCTTAATCCTAATGAGATGCCCTCCCTTAGCCTCCTTGGACCAGGCACTGCCTAGTGGAAGCTAATTGATAGTGTCGGCATCACATTTTATTATTTGTGTCCTTTTATTGCTCCTTTCATCTTGCCAAATGTGGTTTGAGCCTGGTAGGCTAAGCCTCTGGTTTGCAATGTGTTTTTGCAGTTGTTTGAAGACGGATTTTGGGGTGTATAAATGTAGGTCTTTGTTATTTCCAAAGCCAGAACTCAACCAAAGTGCAGCGGAGCACTGTACAATGCCAGAAACAAGCATAAATTCAGGAGAGGCAGCAGATGTGTAGAGTATTATTGCATCACACCATAGTATTATTTAAAAAGATGACTTTAACTCTTTCCTAAATTGGAGCAGCATTGAGGGTGTTATCCCAGAACCTAGAATCATAGATGGAAAAGGCCTACTGCCTTGTTTTGTCTTTATTACACTTCTTAGCCTGCGGTGTGATGGTGTTCTGGCTGTGGGTGTGCCACAACCTCCAGAGATGGTGAACCTGTCTGCAAGATAAACTGAGGTGCTGGTTGTGATGACGTTTGTGCAGGCCGGCAAGGGGAGCCAAATAAATTCCATCAGGATTGGGATTATTTGATCATTTTTCTTCTGACCATGTAAGAGGCTTGCTGCAGCTTGTAGGGTGCCCTTAAGGGATGTCAGGATTGAGTCTGGTACGCAAAGGAGCAGGGAATTACCATCATCCAGATGCAAGAGTACGATGGCTTGAATAGCAGTACTGATGCCACTTTCTGGATGTAACTATTTAGTTTTCTTTAGAAGAGGGAGCTGGCACCAGGCCATTTTCATTTTTTGGCATTGCGTTAATTGAGGGCGAGGTTGGTGTCTAAGGTAAATCAAAGTGACATGTCATTAAGTGAATGCCATCAAGGTTCATGTCATTAAGCCTGGTTTGCACTATTTCCTGTTTGTTTAAGAAATAAAACAGGGATTCTGTCTTGGTTGGGTTAAGCTTTAGGTAGGAGTTTAAAATCCACATCTGGAAGATATGCAGGCAGTGTTTGAGGCACTGGATGTCTAAAGCAGAGGAGACTTTCAAGTGGGGGGTATGAGGCTGGTAGGCAGTTAATTAGATGGACAATGCATGTGAAAAAGTGGGTAATTTTGCAGCATATTGTGTGTAATGGGCTGCCTGGCATGAGGTCAGAGTTGCCCTTAGTTTGTCAAACTTAGCCACTCTCTTTCATGTATTAGTTTTCATGGTTTTTCATGTGACAATATTTTGCTCTTTGTTCCCGAGACTGTTTCCTCTCTCTGCACTAAAAGCCTTTTGTTCCTCCACTCATCGCTTGTTATGTAGAGTCCCACAGTGCTCGTCTCTGAGCTCCATGCTTTCTTATTGTTTTTGGGTAGGTACCACAACATACATAGTCACATCAGGATCACAGAATGAAAGGATCATGTAAGCCCTGCAGTCCAGTGAATTTCTATTTTACATTAGTTCAGACCTTGATGCACCAACCATTTCCCCCATACTTTTCAATGTTTCTTAGGGCACCCCTTGATGCATAATTTGTTTCTTCTTGTTTGGCACACCAGTCCATTGCCACTTACCAGTGAGCCAAGGGAGGAAGAGATGGATAATTCCAGAATTTAGCAAGGTCTCTCGGTTAATGTGGTTCCAATCCCCACCCGGGTAGAGACCCCAGAAGTTCCCCCACATTCTACAAAATACTCAACAATGCTACCTTCGGAGATGGGTCTAGATGCATCCCCATCACCTGTGAGAGAGAGAGAGAGAATGAGAGAGGCTAAATGGCACCAGCACAGGGGAAGGATAAAAATGCACCATGGGCCAGATGTATCAAGATTCCAGTTAGCGATTTCCAAATTGAGAATTTTAAGAAATCGCAGTTTTAGAAATGCAAAACGCGATGTATCAAATTTGAAAATCGCTAATAGTGATTTCTTAAAATTCGCAACCGCTATTTGTGAGATGCAAATACCGAATCGCAAAAATATTTGCAATTCGGTAAATGAAAATCGCAAATAGCGAAAACGGCAGCCTGATGACATCACAAGCAGGAAGTGAGTCAGACCATGCTGTTTCCAGAAGCCACACCCATAGGAACAGTGAGGGAGACACAGCCCAGCACCAGGGAGTCAGCATTGTGAGGAAGCCAGGCTCAAACTGCAACATGGCCAGTGCTGGCAATGGGAAGGAGGAGAAGGAGACAGGAAGAGGAAGCTGAAATTCAGTGAGAAAGAATGGAGATGCTCATTGAGGAGGTTGTTGGGAACCATGATAGACTCTTTGGCAAGACCTCACTGCAAGTACCTGAGAGTGAGAAGCGGAAACTCTGGTCTGACATCCAGACAAAAATATGCGCAGTGGGTGTTCCACAGCGCTCTGTGGAGGAGATACTCAAGCGATGGTACGACTTGCGGTCCCGTACCAAGGAGAGAGTGGCCAGCAGGCTAAAGGAGGCAAGGAGCACCGGAGGCCGACCATCCACCTAGACACCGTCCACCCCCATGGAAGACCTGGTGGAGTCTACACTGCTTCCAGAAGCTGTCAGTGGCGTTCCTGACATTGACACCTCAGGGACACCCAGCACCAGCAAAGGTAAGGCCAGTGATTATGTGTATCCCAACGACTCAGGGTGGCACAATTTAATTGTACATTTAAAGCAACACTGTGAAAATCTGTGACAAATGCTAGAACTGACATGCTGCACATTGTCCTTGCAGATGAGTCGGTCCCTGCTGCTGCAGGATCTGAAAAAGTGGGGGAAGCAGAAACACAGCCACAGTCAGACTCAAATACCAGTGAGTCCTACAGTATTGTTCCGACTATACGCAGGGCAAGGGTGTTACCACTGCCAGAGTACAACCTGGACTCAGATGAGATGCAAGAATACGAACCCACACCACCACCAGAGGCGAGCCACACAGGAAGACAGCAGTCCCTGCACCAGCATCATTCAACTCACCTCAGGAGGTGCCACGATGCAGGCAGACAGGGTACAGAAGAAGGAGGAGTGGGCCCATCAATCTTTGATGGCCTGGAAGCTTCCATGCTGAAGGTGCAGCGCCTGCAATGCAAACATTTGAAGTCACTGCACAGACAGTTTGTGTCTCACAATAGCAATATGGTGTTACAAAACACGCACTTGGAGACCCTGATTGAGGGACAGCAAAAAGTTGCTGAAAACACCAAGGAGTTGACACAGGCCATTGGGGAACTCTGCACTGAGATACGGCAGGAGCGCCTTAGCCAGAGCAGGCGCCATCACCAATATTTGGTGCTTCTGTAGATCAGTCAATCGGCTTGCAAGTTCAACTGCCCAGATATCACGGCGTGCCGTTGCCACACAGGTGGAGATGGCACATTGCGGTCGGGACATTGCACAGGGACTGGTGCAAATTACCAACGTAGTGGATGCCATGTAAACAGCACGCAGTGCCACAACCAGCAAATTGGGTGTTGGTGACAGTGAGGAGTCTTCTAGCCTCACCAGTCTGACAGTCCCTGTGATTGATCCGAGGCGTCGCAGTGCCAGACACAGTACTGCAGGTGAACCTGCTACTAGAGGTGCCAGCGAGGGCACTGAGCTCTCAAGTGGAGTGCGTGGACGTAAGAAGTGATGTTGAGGGCTACAGGGGACCACCTAAACATGTAGAAATAAAGTCATGCTATGATGCTAATAGTGTGACACTGTTAATAGTTCATGTCTGCCCATTGGGAATAGCTATGTCCTAATGACACATTGTTTACCTGAAGTCAAGATAATAAAGATGGTAACTACTGAAATACATATTATTGAAGTGGATTTGTCATTACTTACATAAAAAATGGTTGCCCGTGATGTCAGCATGTCTTTGCCTGCCTTCTGCTGCACTTGTCCTTTCTGCTGGTAGAAGGGGTGGTAAGGGATCATCATCCTCATCTGAGTCTGGCTCCATGAGTTCCACTGGTATGCCCCTGGTGGTTGCTATGTTGTGCAGGATAGCACATGTGGCCACAATTTTGCATGTTCTCTCAAGGCTGTACTGTATTGCACCTCCACTCCTATGGATGCACCTGAAACGGCTCTTCAGTAGCCCAAAAGTGCACTCCACCACATTGCGGGTAGCCCTATATTCAGCATTGTACCTCCTCTCTGCTGGAGTGTCAGGGCTCAGGTAGGGCATTAGCATATAGGTGCGCACTACGTAGGCACTGTCTCTTGAATGCACAGAGGGTAAAATGAGTACATTTGCTGTCTGACGTCATGCTTACATCAGTGCATTATTCTGAACTATCAAATTACCTAGTAGATATCCTTCCCCAAACTCCCCAGCTAGCAGTCTTGTGTGTATCCCGCTGTGGCGAAAGATGTAGGAGTCATGTGTGCTCCCTGGGTATCTGGCCAGGAGATCGGTAATGATGTAGGAGGCATTGCAAATCACCTGTATGTTCATAGACTGATGATTTTTACATTTGCGATACACATACTCGCTGGCCGATGGTGGACAGATTGCTACATGTGTCCAATCAATGGCACTTAGGACATGTGGGGACTGTGTTATTAGGTAAAAATTAACTTTAGTTTTTTGTAATGCCTGTGGGGTGTTGGGGAATCTTATGTACAGTTGTATTCTGCTCAGCATGGCATTGAGAAATGTGTTGAAAAATCTAGAGAGGGCACTCTGTGATACACCTCCAGCTGCTGCTATGACCCCTTGATAGCTCCCTGAGGCCAGTAGATGCAGGGAGCATAATACCTGCACATGTGTGGGTATGCTATTGGTCCTGTGTGTTGTGTGCTGCAGCATGGGTTGTAGCTGAACTATGAGGTAAAGTATCATGGCTGAGCTTAACCTGTACTTATCATACATTTCCTCCTCAGTCTGGTCAAAAAGGGTTATGCGCACTCTGAAAATGCGTTCCTGTCTCCTCAAACCTGCCAAGATCCTCATTCTCCTTGCCATGACGTAGAGTGCAGCCGTTGTGGAAGAGGGGCTGAGGCATTCTGGGCCTCTTTATATAGGTTGCACCTGGTTACCACCTGGTTTCAGTTTGTGGTAAATTGCATGTGCAAATGGCCATTCTGCGAATAATCGCAATTTGTGATTTTTTTGCTACATTGCATTGTGAATCCGTTTTTGCGTGTCGCAATCTGCATCTCGCAAATAGTGGCACGATTTAGGAGCTTGCTATCTGCGATTCGCTATTCTGTATCGCAGTTAGCGTTTCACAAAAAGCGATTCGTAAATCATATCGCTATTTGCGATACGCTGTTTGTGATACACTAATTTGTGTCTCATTCACAAAAAATCGCTAATTTTGCGATTTCTTATTTTCTCACTGCGAATGCATTTCATGCCTCCTAAAACACATTTTTGCATTTGCAAACGGAGATTCGCACCGTTTGCGAATGCAAAAACGCTTGATACATCTGGCCCCATATTGCATAAATATAGTGCATTCCTGCTCTTTCACTTTGGCGGAGTACAGCGTAGCTAGGTGACTTGCTGCGCTGCCCTCCACCAAAACTCTGTAAATGAAGGCCTGCGTTTTTAAGTGGTTTGTGGGAAAGGTGATGGTGTGACCATGTATTACACAGGATAAAGTACCCCCTGCTCTATATGATAAGGGTTATTGCAAGTCACCTCAGAGTTCCATAACCTTATAAAGGAACTCGGCCTTTAGGCTTGTTCCTCCTTATGGTTATGAAACTCCTTGGTGACTTGCAATGTCCTTATAATGCACGGTAAGGGGTACTTTGTCTTTTATATCCCTGCTGATTCATTTTAGAGTGGATCGCTACGTAAGTAGAGCCACTTGAGTGGGGTCTTGGAGATGTTGAGGAATGGCGTGCCTATAAAGCATGCCCAAGATGTTGTCACCGTCCACCGCCCATGACTGCTATTTTGAGGCTGAATGCTGGATCATGCTACCCTCTGTTCATCCATTTGTTAATTACCTTTATATGGACTGCCCGGTAATGTAGACAAATATCAGCCATACACATCCCTCCATTGTAGGACAACTGAACAGGAGACAGGAGGCAATTGAGCCACTGGAATGATCTATCTTAACTAACATAGGCCCATATTTATACTTTTTTTGCGCCGCATTTGGGTAATTTTTTAACGCAAAAGCGGCGCAAACTTACAAACTTCAATTATATTTTTACGTTTGCGCCGCTTTTGCATCAAAAAATTACGCAAATGCGGCGCTAAAAAAGTATAAATATGGGCCATAGTTTGAAACTGGGTGTGCAGTATAAGTAAGGGATAATTTTGGAGGACATTCTTAGGGAATTTCCCTGACATTTTTTGCTTTTTCCTCCTGGTTTTGTGCTGACTCCCTTTGCGTAGCCTTAGGACCCTGGGCACTTCCCCACTGTACTGCAGTGGGAACGTGCGTGCTCCCTTCCTACACATGCTAGGAAGGGGTGCTTACGTGGTTCAGGCGCTGTACCCAGGAGTGCCCTATAAAAAGGCCCACCGGCACATAGTTGGGGCATGTACGGCCCTGGCTACTAATGGGACAGACATGGCAGACAGGATGGAAATTTAGGGGAGACATTTGTAGTTCAAAGGGGAACCCTATTTACCTCCCCCCAACTTCAAAGACACACTACAGTATAATTACTGGTGTCAAACTGCAGCAAACAAGAGACACACTTGTGGTGATGCAGGACCGGAGAATCTGGACTGCATGGTGCACACTGCCAGAGGAATCTGTTTCTGCGTGAGGAGTAATTACTGCCCTTGGAAGTAACTGTGCACTGTTTTTGAATAGTGGCTTACCCCAGCTGACTGCCTGCTGCTGTGTGGCACCCAGAAGTGTGCTCTCCAGGGGCTTGTTGGCTTGCTCTTTTTTCTCTGGTGGAGGTCTCAGGGACATCAAAGACCTCCTGCGAGGTACCTACAACTTCTACTTGTGACATCTGGAGAGCAGTGCCTTCTTAAGTGCCCACATCATCTGCTGGATTCCACCTGGTAGCGGCGGTGTGAGCGTGGAACCAAGTATTGTGCCTGGAGACCAGATTGCCTGGTGCTGAGCCCTAAAGCAACTGCCCGCATTCCAAGAGTGTGGCCCTGCATCATGGGGCCTCAGCACACATAAGCATCTTGTTGGTGATGAGCGGATTCACCCGTTGCGTGACTCTGCATGGCCCACTTCATCAATCATGCTGCATTTCTCTAGTGTGACACACCGATTGCATGCTTATTTCATGTGGTGTCTTATTTATAGGTTGCGACCCTCAGAGTTGGGGGCGTACCTATATTAGTGCTACATTCTACCTCACGTGGCACTGCTGAACTTGCACCTGTGTGTGTGACCGGAATTGTCTGGTGCGACTCAAGGCATTGCGCACAAGACGTGCCTCATTTCAACAGAGATACGGAATTGGTAACTCTTCGTTTGTGTGACCAGAGTTGTCTGGTTTGACTCAAGTCATCGCGCACCAGACGTTGTGCCTCATTTCCAGGGTGGTAAAGAATTGGTACCGCTTTGTCTGTGTGACCGGAGTTGTCTGGTGCAACTCAAGTCATTGATCACCAGACTTTTACCTCATTTCCAGGGAGATACGAAATTGGTAGCTCTTCGTTTGAGTGACCGGGATTGTCTAGTGTGTCTCAATTCTCCGCAGTACATCGAAGTACGGAATTTGCTGCTCTGCACTGAGTGTGAGCAGAATTGACTGGTGCGACTCAAGTCATCACGCACCAGACGTTGTGCCTCATTTTCAAGAAGGCGTGGGGAAGCAAATTCGGGTTCCTGAGTGCATCTTTGTTCAATGTGTGTCCTACGAGAGGCTCCACTGCTTCATCTCTCACTCATCAATTGCTCCACTAGCTGCCCTAAGTGAGGCAAACCAACTGCCATCTCCTCGCCCGGACAACTCCTTGTTACCAGGTTGAATTGACAGAACAGACCTGGGCGGTGAGAGTAAGTCGAGTTTGGCTGAGGGGTGGATGAGGGTTTGGGCCACGGGGTCTTCTACAACAACATCTAGTGGCCTGCCGGATATCAGTGGACCGCTGACTGATATCCGTAGCACTGGGTATCGGTACTGAGTGAGGGTGTGAGAGTGACTGCCTGTGATTAACAACACTGCCCGAAGGTGTTGTCCTACACGTTGTTTCTTGCCAAAAGTGTATTACGTGTGACACTGTTTTTTCCCGTGCGGCCTCCGGCCCACAAGGCTATTTAAATGTGTTAGAATTACCTATGTGCACACATTACCGCTACAGTTGTGAACCAGGGTGCACCCAATAACTGTGTGGGATTGACTTAGAAAAATTGTTCAGGTCGGTCTGGTGCTTACAACGTTATGCGCCACATGAGGGTGCTGGGGGTAAAGTAGGATCTTTCTCAAAGTTTACATATTAATGATGTCATATTAACTCAGTTGTGCCTAGTACTGCTAGTGATATTTCCAAACGTGATTTATGTCCAGAGATAAATGATGTTCATGTTGTGTTAACTAATGTGTGTTGAATATAAAGTTTATTTACATACACCTCGTGTCAAGTCTCTTTTGTGAAGAACAGTGCATTTTGTTGTGTGAAAGTGCTGTGCTTTCCACATTGCCCCTGTGATAAGCCTGACTGCTCAGTGCCATGCTACCCAAGGATGAGCGCAGGTTATACAATGAGTGTAATCACCCACCTCTGATGGGAGTGGTAGGCTCTGCCTGGCTAGGTCCTTGCCTCAGCCAACGAGAGCATGCCGCCTCCAACAGACATACACTATCTGAGATTAACGCTATCATCTTTGTCAGTGCTCTCCTTCCAAGAATGTTGAGAGGAAGTTAGGCCCACCTGCCAAAATGTGCTGCAAGCTTGTTTGTCAGGGTTTTTACATTGAGGCTCCATGATTAGG
Organism: Pleurodeles waltl; assembly: GCF_031143425.1. NCBI lineage: Eukaryota > Metazoa > Chordata > Amphibia > Caudata > Salamandridae > Pleurodeles > Pleurodeles waltl. The sequence goes on from NC_090442.1 coordinate 212,959,218, forward strand.
TTTCAGCTCTGTGTGGACACCCAGGTATTGGCAATTAAGTCGACCAATTGACAGCCGCGATTGCCAATCCAAGGCATCCATGCCACCCTTTGTAGGGACAAGAAGCAACTTGGACCAGTTCACCTGTAGTTTATTGGTAATCCAGACCCCTCCCCATAGAGGTGCAGCATCTGAAACAGAGGCATACGTGTAAGTGAAGGTCGAGGGAAAAAGAAGAGGACATCATCCATGTACAGTGCGATTGGATCTTCCGTCCCACTCCCCAATTAAATCCCCAGAGTTTTGCATCACATCTGATGTACACAGCCAGGGGCTCTGGATAGGGTGGAGAGAAGGGGGAAAGTGGACTGCCTTGCTGAAGGCCTCAGGCTATCTTGAAGGGAACAGGATGTTGTTAACTTGGGCCCATGGACTTGAATGAAGAGCCCGGACATAATACCGAAATCTAGGTCCCAGCCCTACCTTCATCAGCACATCAACAAGGAAGGCCCAGCCAATGGAATCAAATGCTTTCTGGACCTGTTGTTTTCTCAGGTTTCATGCTCTGAATGGCCGAAGTGATTTCCTCAGCTGTGAGGGGTAGATCTAAGTCAGCTCTGTTGCTAAGGCTAACCCTCGGCATCGGGAAATCAGCAGGTTTGCCTCCCGCGCAAGGCCGACTCTGAGCTGCATCGAGATTACGGCAGTTCTCTGCATATGTCTCAGCTATGGCCGTTGCCAGAGGCCCATGCTTTTTAACATAGTTCCCGTTCCTTTGGCTAGAATGATCTGGTTCTTTAGTCTCACACTTCTTACGTATGCTGACAACCCCCAGCTTGTTATGTCCCTCACTTGTGAATTCCCGAATACTTCCACTAATTTTCATAACTGCCTGGCAGCACTAGATGGACCTGAATTGCCTTAAATTGAGTGTTATAAAAACAGAGGTTATGGCCATCTGTAATCTCCAAATTGATGGTTCAACTCACTTGGCAATCCACCTACCCCTAAAGAGGTAGTGGACAACCTTACTTTCTGTTTGGACCAGCAGATGGAAACCCTTATTGCCTGTTGTTTCTGTCTCTTACAATGAAAATTCTTCCTCTTCTACTTTCCTCAACTCAGAAAACCATTGTCCAGGCGATTATCATCCCTTATCTGGATGATGGTAGCATATGCTATCAAGGCACGTCCCACACCTTACTCAGATGTCTACAGGTTGTCCAGAATATTGCAGCCCGCCTCCTACTCCATGTTCCAGACACCATTCAATCTACACATACCTATAAACCCTGTACTGAGTCCCAGTCACTAAGAGGACTAAATTTAAGGCTGTCACCTACTGTGCTCTCACCCGAACAGGACCCTACTACATCAAACACCTTGTTCAGTTCTACACACTGTCCTTCAACTACCACTGTAGTAACCTCCACTTTGCAACTTCCCCTGAACCAAGCTTGCCAGACATGGGGCAGCTCCTTCACATAAATTGCCCCCAAACACCCTACCCTTGCACATCTGACAAGGTCCACTGGAGACTATGGCCCGTATTTATACTTTTTTAACGCCACATTTGCGTCATTTTCTGACGCAAAAACGGCGCAAACTTGCAAAATATAATTGTATTTTGCAAGTTTGCACTGTGTTTGCTTCAAAAAGCGGCGCAAATGCAGCGTTAAAAAAAGTATAAATATGGGCCTAGATTTTTTTTTTTAAAACACCTCACAATCTGCATATTCTAGCTTCTACCCTGGTGCTCTCTAGGTATGGAATCACACACGCTCTATAAATTATAAACATAAACTATCTCCCAGGCTTGTTACTTTCTATCACCCTCTTAAATGAAATCTATAATTTTGTTTAGATCATGATTGCTTCTTTAAAAGTTGTTTTTATTTCATTTCAGCCCTGCTTGTCTGTCTGATTATCATTGTTAGCCTTTTTAATCTTTTATTAAACAGTGTTCCAAAGTTCTGCAATAAGTGAGTTGAGTAAAGCCCACTGGAAAGCAAATGTTTAATATTCAGAACATGTTTTACTGAAATATGGTTTACAAGGATCAAAGCCTTTTGGTTGTAGCTTCATTTGTTTAGACACACTCAGGATTTCTCGTTGCAGCCTAGTTATGAATATTTCTGTTTTTCTACCATGTGGTTCTTGGTGATACTCTCTGTGATTGCGTCATGGACTGCATATATTTTATTAATATCAGACTCAATTTTCAAAAACAGAAATTATGTAAATTATAGCGAACAATGAACTGAAATTTTTTGGCAGTGCTTGTTATAATTTTAAAAATCAGTTTTGCCATTAAAATAGACAAAATCCCTCTCGTGGTCAAAATATGGATCCATTGATTTGCCATCATGGGTAAATTCTTGGAGCACTGAGTGCCAAACCTCCGTGAACTCTGCCAGCAGAGCGGTGTTTACCGCCCATCCCTAGTGTTCATGAAATGCAGTGCCACATTGGCAGAAGAAAGCATCTGTTTTCCAAAAGCTTCAGTCCATTTGGATTCTCTGTCTGAGAGATTGATAAGAAATGAGTTAGAAACCTTATAGGTCAAACCCTGCACAATGAGACTTTAGGGGAAGTATACTTGGTAAACAAGGGCCAACTTTATCAAAGGTTTTGTGTCACCTTTGTGCTATTCAAGGGGACGCAGGGGTACACAAAACCTAGAATGAGATTTACCAAGCCACGCAAGGGCACCCTGCATGGCTTGGTAAATCAGGAATAATGCAAGACAGAGCAAGTTGCTACCAAACCACCTTATTTTGACCTCAGTGACTAATTTTTTACCAGTGGGAGCCAAGATTCTTTATTTTCTCTCTGGATGGTGATCCATTCTGTCTGACAAATGGATCTTACAGATTGTTCAAAAGGGGCTACACCCTTCCTTTCATTTCCTTCCACCTCACTTTACTTCCACACCAGAACAAATTTTTGGAGGAACATCTTTCCACTCTGAGTAGAAGATATACCTCTTGCACTTCAGGGGTGCGATTGACTGGGTAGAGACTCGGAGAGAGGCAAGGGCTGTTCGTCATGCTACTTCCTTGATCTGAAATAGGGTGTGGGGCCTCAGGTCAATTCTGGACCTTTGACCACTAAGGCCCTTATTTATACTTTTTAATGCCGCATTAGCGCCACTTTTTGATGCAAAAACTGCGCAAACTTACAAAATACAATTGTATTTTGCAAGTTTGCGCTGATTTTGGATCAAAAAATGATGCACATGAGGTGCTAAAAAAGTATAAATATGGGCCTAAATACCTTGTGCCAGAAGATCCAATTTGAAATGCTCACATTCACTTCTATTCGATCAGTCCTGTTCCTGCAGTTCCATATGTGTTACCTGTCAAGGTGGGACAGGAACACTTCCAATTTGTCATGCTTCCACTTGGCCTCACCTAGAATCGCCAGGACCTTTGCGAAAGTGGTGGTAGTGCTGCCCCTCTTCAGAATTCTGAAGTTCCTGTATTGCTATACCTTGATGGCTGGCTGCTGAAGGCTGGGCACACAGCAGTTAGATGTATACTACCTCCAGATGGCAGTGAAATGCTTAACATCGTTGGTTTTCATCAGAAACAAGTTGAAATCCCACCTGATTCCATCACAGAGACTTCCATTCACTGGGGCAAACCTGGGCACACTGACATTCAAAGCCTTTCCTCCACTGCAACACATCCAGGACAATGAGGATATGATCCTGATTTTATGGCATCTGTCCTGGGTCTTGTGTGCAGCCTCTGAGGTGTCTTGGCCGTTTGGTCTTGTGCATTCATTAATAGCAATGTCAGAATGCACAGGCATACCCTGCAATAGAACCTGAAATCCCAGTAGGCACAGCATCAAGGCTTCCTCTCAGACTCCAAACAGGAAGGGAATACTGTGCCTAAGGTGCCCCGAGATCTGTGGTGGTGGCTGACTGGTCTCAATATGTCCTGCAGCAGACCACTCTCCTTTCCCCACCTAGAGCTTGCATTTGTGATGGATGTATCGCATCTGTGTTGAGGGGGGTCATCTAGAGAAAATGGAGATCAGAGGGGTCTGCTTTGTTTTCAACTGTATTTGTGCCCTTTTTGTGCCCCACTTAGTTTTTACCGCTGTGTTTGCTGCCCATTTCCCATTCCAGCTCTTGCCGGTTTCCCTGTCCCTGCTGCTGCGTCCCTTGCGTCCCTGCCCCCCTCGTGCCCCCATTGGCCACCCCCTCCCACCTGCTCCTCCCTGCCAACTCCCCTTCTTAATGGTGGCCGCTGCGTGGCTCGAAGAGTGACCCCTGACCTGCCTTAAGGCCAGGCACGACTCTTCACACTAAGCAGATCTCCCATTCTGGCCTATTGTCCCTGACCCTGCCCTTGCTGCCGTAGGAAGTCTGAGGCCCTCCACCACCCCCAGGCTCCCGCCTGTGCCTCTTCCCCAGTGCCTAGTGGTAGGAGTATCTAGCGTTCTCTTCACTTGTATTTAGTTTTTCACATTTCGAATTTCGTTCTGTGCTTTGTTTTCAACTGTATTTGTGCCCTTTTTCTGCCCCACTTAGTTTTTACCGCTGTGTTTGCTGCCCATTTCCCATTCCGGCTCTTGCCGGTTTCCCCGTCCCTGCCGCTGCGTCCCCCGCGCCCAGCGCCCGTTCCCCTGGTCCATGCCTCTCCAAACCCCCCTAAGCAGCACTACTCCTCCACAGAACTCCATGCCCTCAACCCTGGCCAGCACCCCACCTGCGCACAGGCCAACCCCAAGCACACACATGGAGCTTTCACATGTCACTCATGCCATTTTTCCTGCACTCACACAAACACCAACAGCACCAACATGCACAACAACACCAACATGCACCACAACAACAACAACCCCCGCAACCACCTTAACTGCATACTCCTAAACAACCGCTCTGTCCACAAGTACGCAATCGAGCTCTGGGACCTGATCACAACACACTCCCCTGACATAGCCTTCCTCACGGAAACATGGATGAACTCCTCATCAGAACCCGACATAGCCATAGCCATCCCAGAAGGTTACAAAATCTCCCGCAGAGACCGCATAAACAAGCCAGGAGGAGGCATCGCCATCATACACAAACACAAAAACACCATCAAAATCTCCACCAACACCCACGACACCCTATACAGCGCAGAACACCTACACTTCTTAATCCACATAAACGCCAACAACATCCTTAGAGGAACCCTCATTTACAGACCACCAGCAACACCATCACTGATACCATCAGCTCCCACGCCCTCACCTCCACAGATTATATACTCCTTGGTGACCTCAACTTTCACCTGGAAAGCACCCATGACCGCAACTCCACAACCCTGCTAGACAACCTCATGAACCTAGGACTCAAGCAACTGGTCACCTCACCCACTCACTCAGCAGGACACACGCTTGACGTAATTTTCACCTCCAGCAACTACGTTGCCTTTACCCACACCACCGAACTGCACTGGACTGACCACCACTGCATCCATTTCTCCTTCATGAGACCCTCCACCCACCACCGACAGGTCCCCACAGAACAGCTGAACGCCAAACTCACACAAGCTCCAGCGGCCATCACCAACGACCCCAACACTGATGCCCACAACCTCACACAATGGTTAACAACTTGCGCAGACTCCCTCGCCCCACTGAAAAGCAACAACAACACCCACACCACCAAAACTGCCCCCTGGTTCACCACAGAACTCCAAGCCTCCAAACGTGAATGCTGCAAAATTGAGAAAGCATGGCGCCAAGAGCCCTCACTGAGCAATTTCTCCGCACTCAAAACATCCATACGCAAACACCACCAACTCATCCGGACCACCAAACGGTCATTCTACAAAGAACGCATAGATAATAACTCACACAACAGCAAGGAACTCTTTACCATCGTCAAAGAGCTCACCAAACCCAAATCCAGCACCATCGACCCCCGCACACGCAAAACCTTTGCAGCTCCCTCTCCAACTACTTTCACCTCAAAATCTTAGACATACACAACAGTTTCACAGCATCCACACCCACCGACACCACTGACATGACCAACAGCACAACGCCCCCTCACACCAACCAACTACACACCTGAACCCCTACCAACGATGAAGAAACCGAAAAAAACATGAATTCCATACACTCAGGCTCCCCCACAGATCCCTGCCCCCACCACATATTCAACAAGGCCAGTCAAATCATTGTCCCCCAACTCCGTTATCAACAGCTCCTTCGACGCCACAACTTTCCCAGACACCTGGAAGCACGCCGAAGTCAACGTGCTCCTCAAAAAACCCAAAGCAGATACGGAAGACCTCATGAACTACCGCCCCATCTCTCTTCTCCCCTTCCCCGCCAAGGTCATTGAGAAGATTGTGAACGCCCAACTGTCTCACTTCCTAGAGGAAAACAATGCACTTGACGCCTCCCAGTCTGGATTCCGCAAGAACCACAGCACTGAGACCGCCCTCATCGCCTGCACAGACGACCTCAGAGCCAGAGTGGACAAAGGCGAAACCTTCACCCTCATCCTACTGGACCTCTCCACAGCTTTCGACACTGTATGCCATCAAATCCTCGCACACGCCTTTTTGACGCAGGAATCCGACATAAGGCCCTAGACTGGCTCACCTCCTTCCTCGCCGAAAGAACCTAAAGAGTTCGCCTCCCTCCCTCCCTTCCAGTCCCCAGCAACCAAGATCATCTGCGGGGTCCCCTAAGGATCCTCCCTCAGCCCTACCCTCTTCAACATATACATGGCCCCGCTCGCCAACATCCTCCGTCCCCACAGAATCACCATCATCTCATACGCTGACGACACCCAGCTCATGATCTCCCTCACCAGGAACCCTTCCACCACCAAGACAAACCTCCACGCCGGTCTCCTCGACATCGCCAAATGGATGACAGCATGCCACCTCAAACTCAACTCCAACAAAACAGAAATCATCATCTTCGGCCCAAACAAGACAGTATGGGACGACTCCTGGTGGCCCACTACCCTAGGACCTCCCCCAACACCCTCCACCCACGCACGCAACCTCAGCATCATCTTAGACTCATCTCTCACCATGGCCCAGCAAATCAACAGCATCTCATCCTCCTGTTTCAACACCCTTCACATGCTACGGAAGACCTTCAAATGGATTCCCTTAGAAACCAGAAAAACAGTCACCCATGCACTCATCAGCAGCAGACTGGACTACGGCAACGTCCTCTATGCCAGTACCACAGCCAAACTTCTGCAAAAACTCCAGCAAATCCAGAACGCAGCCTCACGTCTCATCCTCAACCTCCCCCGCCACGAGCACATCTCCACTCACCTCAGATCCCTTCACTGGCTGCCCATCAGCAAAAGGATCATCTTCAAAGTCCTTATCCATGCTCACAAATCCCTCCACAACACTGGACCAGCCTACCTCAACGAACGAGTAAACTACCACACACCTACTTGTCATCTCCACTCCGTGGACCTCGCCACAGTCCCCCGCATCCAATGCACCACCTCCGGCGGCAGATCCTTCTCCCACCTCGCCTCCAAGACCTGCAACTCCCTCCCCACCAACCTACGCAAGAACCAGGACCTCCTAACCTTCAGAAAGCACCTCAAGACATAGCTTTTTGAGCAGTAATCAGCAGCCCTTCCCCCCACCCCATCCCCTCCAACAGCGCCTTGAGACCCTAACAGGTGAGTAGTGCGCTTAATAAATTTTTTGATTGATTGATTGATCTCCAACGGAAAGCCAGCTCCACATCCACCTACTAGAGCTCTGGGTCATTTGTTTGACATTAAAGGCTTTTCTGCCATCTGTCAGGGGCAGCTAATGCAGGTTCTCTCACACAATACTACCACCATGTGGTGCTGCAATAAGCAGGGTGGATTTGGGTCTTGGATCCTATGCCAAGAGGCTATATGTCCCTTGAGGTAGCTGGAGCAATGGAACATCTTTTTAGTAGACAACAACCTGGCAAGGTCTCTGAATGGTAGAGTGGAAAAATAGAGCACACATCATCTGGCAGATAATGAGTGGCGTCTGCAACTTGAGGTGATGCAGGGCCCCTTTTAATTAGTGGGGAAGAGCCCTGACTAGATTTATTCACAACCATCGAGAACACACTTTTTCAATGATTTTGTGCATCAGGTATTTCAGTGGAACCCCTCCTTAGGAGACAAATTATTTTTGAAATAAAACAAAGGACTCCTGTATGCCTTCCTGTCACTACCTCCACTAGACTACCTCTGAAAAACTACTGAGCCCAAGTCATCGGAATTGCCCAGGGCTTGACCAAGAGAGTATGGTACCTGAAATTCCTCAGCATGAGCATCTGTCCTCTGATCAGGCTATCACTTCAGGAGGATCTCCTTTCTCAGCAAGATGGCAGTGTCCGCCATCTGAACCGCCGCAACGTACATTTCTATGCATGGAGATTGAATAGCGGCAATAGACTGAGCTTGAATTGCTGAATAAAGTGGTGGATGTCAGCTTTCCTGTCAGACACCCATCCATGAAATCTATTTATACTGGGTGCTGGAACAAATTCATTGTCTAGTGGGCTGTCTGAAACACTGACCCCTTCCAAGCATTATTTTGTTTGTTCAGTAAGGCTTACAGAGGGCACTGTGAAAGGTTAGTTGTCAGCCCTTTCGGCTAGCCAGCATTTCTAATACTAGCTTTCCTTGTGTAAAGCACCAGCTGTGATTCAGTTTATTAAAGATTTGGCACACATGTTCCCTCCCTCAAAGTATTTGTGATGTCACACTGGGACCTTAACTTAATCTTGATAGTTATTTGAACCGATGTATAGTTGCTTGCTGCATTTCTTGACCTTGGAAACTGTCTTCCTCATTGTAATTACTTCAGCTGAACCAAAGTAAACTGCAGGCAATTTCAGGGCAGCCACCTTGCACCACCTGCTTTCCAGAGAAACTGGTGCTGCGGACCTGGGCGACCTTCTTATCAAAGGTCATGGCACGCTTCAGTGATGGGCAATTGATAACTTTACTAGTACTCCCAAAAGAGGAACAGAGATTGATCACAAAACGGCTTTGAGTTTCTATCTCAATCATACCTAGGCACGTCCAGTAGACCATCAACTCTTTTAGAGGTTTTCTAGAGCAAGGAAAGGTTGTGCAGAAGAGGACCCTGGCAAGATGATTAGTCCTCTTCATCAAGAACTGCTATGCACTGACCAATAAACAGCCCTCTAAAGATTGCCGCAATGGCGTTGGCATGAGAGTGTCTGTCCTTGACACCTACTAGGCTGTGTCACAGGCATTGCTGCATATGTTCACTAGAAGTACTGCCTTGACAGCCAGTTGCATAGGAAGGGACACTACCTTTTCCATTCTGCAAGACCTTTTGACTTCCGTCACTCCACAGATTTGCCTTTGTACGGGACTGCTTTGATACCTATTCTAAAGGTGAATCTGCACTGACAAGCACCCATCAGAGGAACAAGTTATTTACATTTGGTAATGCTGTTTCTGGTGGATACTCTATGTGACCGCAGATTACTCACTGCTCTCCCACCTCCTTGTTATTCTAAAGGTGAGGCATCTGAGTTAGATAGAATATCCACCAGAAAGAGCATTGCTAAAGGTAAGTAACTTCTTTTGTAAATACGTTTGCCCATGATTCTATATATGTTCCTTTTGTTAAGGCTAACAATGACACAGAGGAATGCCACTTTCATGAGCCAGTGAAATATGTTGTTTCTCTCAGATTTTTAATGTAATCTTTTCCATTTCAATTTGCACCACTTCTGTTTTCAATTGGAATACATGTGTCCGTGAGAACTCCCACTCAGGAGGTCCTGCGTACTCATGACTGCACCACAGCATCAAACTCAGAAACCAAACGATCAGCCAGGAACTCACCAGGCTGCTCAATGCCTCAATCGCCACTGCAACGTTTCCTGACACCTGGAAACATGCAGAAGTCAGACCACTACTCAAAAAACCCTCCACTGACCCCAGCAAACTCCAAAACTACCTGCCAATCTCCCTGCTTCCTTTCCCAGCAACGGCATTGGAAAAGATCATCAACAAGCAACTCATGACACACCTGGAGCAGAACTAGCTACTCAACGCCTCCCAAACTGGCTTCCACAGAAATCACAGCACTGAGGCCGCCCTGATAGCAGCCGCCAATGACACCCAAACCCTCCTGGACTGAGGGGAAACAGCATCCCTGATCCTCATTGGCCTCTTGGTAACTTTCAACATCGTATCCCACCACACACTTATCGCAAGGCTCCACCACATGCGAGGAGACACGCTCAGTTGGATCATTTCCTTCCTAACTGGAAGAACACAGAGGATCCACCTCCCATCTTTCACCTCCGAGCCCAAGAACATTACCTGCGGTGTCCCCCAGGGCTCATACCTCAGCCCCACGCTTTTCAACGTATACATGACTCCGCTGGCCAATATCGTCAGATTGTATTGCTTCAACATAACCTCCTATGCAGATGACACCCAACTCATCCTCTCACTCACTGGTGACCCCACCCCCACCAGGACCAATTTCCACAGATGCATGACGAGCATCGCTGACTGAATGAAGAACAAGTAGCTGCAGCTGAAGACAGAAGTTATGATCTTCAGCCACAACATCAACTTATGGAAAGACTCCTGGTAGCCATCAAACTTAGGACCCCGCACCCAAACCCTCCAACCATGCCAGAAACTTTATAATCATCATTGACAACCAGCTCACCAAGAATTCACAGATCAACACCATCTCCTCTGTCTGCTTCCTCACTCTGTGCATGCTACATAAGATCTTCAAGGGGCTACCACTACACACAAGATGCAGGCCCTAATCACCAGCGGACTGAACTACAGCAAGGCACTCTATGTAGGAATTGCTGCACACATCCTACAAAGACTTCAAACCATAAAGAAGGATGCAGTTAAATCCTCCTCAACCTCCCCTGATGAACCCACATCACACTCCACCTTAGGCAACTCTAATGGCCCTCCCCATAAAGAATAGATGCAAATTAAAGCTGCTAAACCACGCCCACAAAGCTCTTCACAACCAAGGATACACCTACCTTAACCGCCGCCTGAACTTCCACCAACGGACGAGAAGACTATGCTCTGCGTCCCTATCACTGGCTCATACCCCCTACATCTACAAAAACACAGGTGGAAGATGATCCTTCCCCCACATCGCAGCAAAGCCCTTAAACAACCCCCCCCCCATGCAACTCCGGACCTTTACCTCACTCCCAGAGTTCTGAAAGGCCCTCAAGACCTGGCTGTTCAAATGAGCCTCTGAGACCTGCAAGTGCCTGGATACCCTCTCTAGTGATTAGCCGCCCTCTACAAATCCAGATTGATTGATTGATTGACATATATTCTAGGACTAAATGTTAAGCTTTCAAAAAGTGTAAATTATATTAGTATTATTATGTATGCCAAATTTAAAAAATGCATTTGTTTCATGTTTCTATGATACTGACATTAGAGTGTGCTCGAGGTACTTTGCATAATACTTCCAGTTTATGACCTGACAGTCTAGATAGATGGAAAGAAAGAGAAGACTTATTTGGTACGCCGTAGCTCTGCACGTCTCTAGACTGTTATAATTTGAAGCACTTTTTTTTATTGTCACAGGAAAACCCACACAGCACAATTAGTGCAGATCAACATTGATCTCCATGACTCTACACTGCATCACAACAAATGCTATAAATGCAGAACATGAATGGAAATATGAGAAGTAGCAAAGTGATACTAATCCAGGAAGGACAAACGAGGAAACTTGAAAACTCTTGCTGATTTTGTGTTAGATGAAAATGTATTGTGGCTCCTGGCACAGTGGATGTGGAATCAGCTCTCACAGCTCTCAAAACACCCTAAGTGTTAGCTGCAGCAAGCTTAAGGCTGAGTGGCTAAAATGATTAGGTCCCTCCCTTCAGTCTGTGGACAACCAGCAGTGAGCAACATTGAGCAGGAAGGGGTGGGGGAGCAGAAAAGCTAAGTGGGATAGGGAAGAAAAGCAACAAATGAGTTGAGCAACATGGTTATCATATGGGAAGGATATAAGGGGGTGAAACTGCACACAGGGGAGACAGCAACAAAGCACATGCACTCTCCAGGGGAGTTCAAAGAAAAAGAAAGAAGTATCACAATGATATCAGCAATGGAAGGATACAAGTCATCCAAAGAAATGAATCCTAAAGAGAGCAATTATGTAACAGAGGCATCAACAGAAGCAGAGGAATGAAAGCCATTGGATAAGAAGCAAGAAAATGAGCAAATGAGATTGACAAGAAAGCTAACCGATGATAAGCAATGGGCAAACCCAAAGTACACTTCAGGTATTCTTATAGCACACTTAAAGTTTAGCTAAAAATGTCTGTAGTTATAGGTTCTGCAAATGTGCAGGCCCACAGAAGAGTAGGCCCCTGACACCAGGGTAAACATTCCTGGATCTAAAACAAGTACTGAAAATGTTAACTGAGACCCAAAACACACTATGCAGGTAGAGCACAAACTACTATATTCACTCCACCTGCTTGCTGGCTTTGTCCCTATGGATGAATGTCAGTAGCCTGTTGATAGGCCCATGGACATGTGCAGCTGGCATGAAAGTGGCCAACGTAGGAGCATTGAAAAGTTATACGAGCTGGGCCAATTTGGATAAAATCTGTGTTGTCAGTGTGACACGTAACCCTTAACATCTATGCAATTTCAATAATTTAACTGCGTTTTTAAGTAGTTTAAAAGGTATTTGTACCCAAGATGCTGTTCTAATGAAATCAAAGTAACTTGCACAACAATTGCTCCTTATTCTGCAGATCAAAGAGATCACCATATTGCAGGGGGAAACTGTCTTAACCGTAGGTTCATAGAATTATGGTGCATTTTCACATTAAATAAAAAGAATATGTTTGTAGATGATACAACAATCAACGAACCAGTGGTAGGCAGGCATTTGTGCCAAAACAGATTTAGTAAGAATGAAAAAGACACCTAGGACCTCATTATGAGAGTCCCGCTGATGCAGCTGGTAATGCCCCCGGTGTTAGCAATACCGGGAGCGGTAAATCCAGGGGAGGGGCAATTACCAACCACTTACAAGCGACAGCCTGAAGCTCCGCTTAGAGATGAGGAGTTACTGGATAATTGGTAATTCTGGTCCCAACTCCCACAATAATTACCAAGCATCAGTCTTCTTAGAACCAAAACAGCATCAAGCTTTTGGCTGCCAAAAAGAGGGGATGTGCTGAGAGGCCCTCTCCTGAAGCCAGCTGGAAGGATGGTGCAGTAGGTTAACTGTTTAGCGCTGAGAAATGTGGTGATCTGGAGGTCACAAGCTTGAGTACCTACATGGCCGACTCATCCTTGGTCAAGTGATTTCCCATCAAATTGGGATACATTAGAAATGTGGTATGAAGCATTATAGTAAAATTATTTATTATGTGTGCCTAGAGTGATGCACACCATTCGAGAGTGGCGAGTGAGGACAGCGTTTCTTGCACTGCAGAGCCCATCAGTCCTCTAAACAGTCGGTCTCATACAACTCAATAGGTTTCCCAACTCCTATTAAACGCTAATCTCTCAGTATTAACACACCCATTGGGGTTAATTCCTAACTTTAGAAACTGCAACTGTTTTCAGCACTGAAAATGTTCCCTCTAATTACCCACTCATTGTTGCTTTTTCCATTGCTGGAAGGTTAAAATGGTGTCAGTGTACTAAGCATTGCCTTGATTACCCGGAACAAAACAGTGGCCACAAAACTCACCTTTGAAAAAAATTAGCCTTTATTAACATTGTAGCCAAGGAGTGAATACAGTGGAGGGGCAGGGCAGCGTGCTGAGTTGGTTGGAGAAGCCATTTTAGCTACATAATTTGCCGAGGACAGAAACAAAAGTAAGCATAAGTGTTGCGGTGATGGATATGGCAACTGATGTATGGTTACCATTTTTTGTGCAGCTATTGAAAGGAAGTAGGTCTCGAACACAATGCATCATTCACATCATGGCAACATGACACCCAATAAAAGGTGGTACACAACAATGTAAAAGGAATAGTTGCCCTACACATAGCCAGTACGACCTTGGTACGGCTCGCTTTCCCAAACCTTGCTTTCTAGATTCCGCTTATGATGTACTCAGCAACGCCATTACTTTGGGAAACAATAAGTGCTCTAGAATCACCTAGCCTGAAGGGTTTGGATTTTTAATTAAAATTCTGTGGATTGTGGGAATTCCACACCAATGTATTCATGAGATGTTCAACACAATTACAAGAATTCACTTGTATGTGAGGTTGAAGGCCCTTCATAGACACAAATTTCATTCTTGGCATTAGGCCATTGGCTTTGACAATACACTTTTACTATTGTATTTGTAGATTTGTCTTTTTGAGTCACATATTCTCCACTCTTAAGCATCCGTGTATCCATTTGACCACCCCCAGAGCTTTGCGGTGTGCCATTACTCTGACCTCAGCCAGTCCTGGTTTTTCAGCCAACAACATTAAGCCTATTGGACACCGTAACTTCACTTTCCCAATTCAATGTCAGGGCTAGACGTCCCAGCATTATTAGTGCTTTCGGTTGATAAGCAGGCCTGAAAATCAACCTTAGGACATGAGGTTAGTTGGTAGCTATGTGCGAGAAGGCTAGTATGTGAAAGGAACTGGTCTAACAAAGTCTGTTTGACCATGTTTTAATTTCTCTGTGCTAGTATGGTGCAATATTACAGTCCCGCTGATATTTGTGCGCATTTAGTTACCCAAGTGGATGTACCATACATGATAGTACAGAAGTGTCATTCTCTAGTTCCTGTTACACTATAAAGGGATTTCAACTATGGTGTTTTGTAATTAGTTTTAAAAACAGCTACATCAGAAATACAATTCTATCGTGCGAAAGAGGTGTTCCAAGTTAGTGTGAACTTGTGAAGTTTTACATCTTAGAAAGGGGTATTTCTCGGTAGGTAGTGCTTGTACCAAATGTGAAGTCCAATGGCCCATTCTTTTCTCACATTCTCCGTGGTCGGTCATTTTGGAAGACAAACTAGGAAAATGTTTTTGTTTTGGTGTCTTTTACTGAAACCTGCTGGCTTACGATAATCTCTTCCAAACATTTATAACATTAATGCCCTCTCCACGGTTCACATTGTTGATAGAAGTCACACTCCCAAAATGGTAACTAGGTGATAAGCTATGCCGTGCATTACTGCAGAGTGAACATGACACATATCCTGTTATTTGGGGCTAAGCTCTTTGTACTGTCAGCCATTGAAGTTTTATTGGCGCTCATTCATTCATAGCACAAAACTCTATAAATGAAAAGGACTGTGAATGGGGAAATGGGTTTGCTGAGGTTAACCACAGATTGCACCCCGTCCTGCTGGCTCATTGGTCTGTCCCTCTACTCTTGCCAACAGTAGTTAGCATCATGGATGTCAAGTCACTAAAATGTCTGGAAAGAGGAAATGACATCACACACTCTCCCAGGTTTAAACAATGTCCTATTTCCTGTTAAGGGGCTCAGGTACTGCATGGTGGCGGCCACTGAGACTTGGGGCAGTAGGGCCACTGCCAGGCGTAGGAAAAGGCTAGTCAGGGCTAGCACGAGCTATCCCTGCCATAGCATGATGGCTGCAGTACATCAAGGGGAGGCCGTATGGCCCCCTTCAGCTCAGGTTTTTCCCTTAAAAGAGCTATAGATTTCACTTTGATTAAGCCATGCGTTTTCAATGTCTTGAGTTACATTACAACTTTACACAGCCAGATTTGTGAGGGAGAAAACTGTGAAGTATGAAGTAAAAAGAGGCGGTTTATACTGCCAACTCTATTGAGAGAAGAAGAAGAAATATTGTCTCAAGATTAGTGAGGGGTCGTACTATTTAACATATAAGCATAAATCCGATTTACTTTTCAGCTTGCATCAGTTACTGTCCTTGAGTGTGCACAAGGCAGGATTCCACGTATTATAAAAGCACAATGATGTTGACTTTGATAAATCTTATTTAAAAGTTTGTAAAAGAAATATTATTTTTTAAACTTTCTAGAGTATGCATTCTCCATCTTTAAATGTTAGGTAACATATTGATGTAGGACAGAAATGGCTGTTAAATATTTTTATGTCCAAATATTGACATGGCCTTTGTGTATAGGTATTCTTAGTTTTAAGTCAACATTTTCTTTCTATTACCTCCTTTCTTAACAATTTCATTTGCTTACTGGAGTCAGACAGGTCTGCGTTTTGCCCCTATCCCTTGACCTGCCACTCAATCTTGCCCCTCACCAGAAGGCACAGGTACATATTGAGAATGCAGCTGACTGATTTGGGACCCAAAGGGATAACAAAAACAGGGATGTGCAACAAGACATGACTCACAGCTGGTCTCACATTAGAATGCCCAAGAAGCCATGGCATTTTGTTGATGCCTAGGGTACCATGCTAGTCTGTGGATGTCTAGAGCAAATGGCAACCCCTTACAGTCTGGATTGAATCAGAAGAAGCAAGGACGGATTTTAGCGACACCTTAGTCATATTGGTGTTGGGCACATTGATCGTTCGCCCTTCGTTAATCACTAATATGTGAAGCTTAACCAAAGAAAAGTTGTAAAGAATATACCATTCAAGCTATCTCTTAGGTGTTACGAATCCCAGAGCTGGTAGAATGCACTGTCTTTCTGAACTGAGATGTACTGTAACTTTATTAGTAACATATGTTTTTAACATGTTTAAACTGGATGTTTTGTAGAATTGATTACAAAGTCAGAGAGGGATTTCGCTTCTCAGTCAAGTTCCTAATTTGGAGGGAACACAATTAACAAATCGCCCTGAACGAATACCATATTATTTGCAATAAGGCCTTTGTGATGTACAGCCCAACCACAGCATCATTAGATAATATTGGAAGAAGAAAGGACAGGTGCATTAGTTACTCTAGGTTGCACCTGTTTCTCCTTTGATATGTATATTGGAGTAAATTATTCATTTGTGGAAGTGGGTCTTTAAGTAGAGAAAATGGCTTCTTGTCCACCATCAATAAGAAGCCTGAAGCTCCTCCGGCCCTGCAACCAATCTAAAGGAGAACCCTTTTTTCTTCTGACAAAATCTTCAACTACTCCTTCCCCACAATCATATAGAGGTATTTTATTCAACAATTAGGATCATACTACATAAGTCCCAATACGTGCAGACAAACATGCTGGGTAGTCGATGCTGACAGGTAGAATAACTATGGAAACACACCGGAATGGAAAAGCTCTGAATGGTCACAAAAGTAGCAGATCAAGTGAGCAATGCAAAGTAAATTAATTTGGCAAGCAAGAAAAATCAGTCACTACCCAGTCCCATTAAATTGTTTGATACCCATTGGGGACTAAAAAATTCAGTGGCAGAAGTTGGCCACCAAAAAAAGAAAACTAGATATGATCCTCAACATATACATCAACAACACTGTTAAGTCGAAAGATAACACATGTTTTGTAAAGATTAGAACAAGGGGCAAATAGAAAAATCACATACAAATATAAGAAACATTTAGGAAAAGAAACTTCACATGAGAAATGGGCTGGAGAGTGTAAGTTAGGTTTTCTGTAATTGACCCCCGTAGCAAGCCACTGGCACAAAGAGAAATATGTTTAATTGATGATGGTCTTTTATCCGTTGAAAGAACTGAATAAGTAAGTACATTGATAGTGTAGTTCAAGTCATTTACCAGGGTGCCAAATTGAGGAGCTATGCGGAGAACGAAACTGTGATACAAACTATCTCTCGCAAAGAAACCACTGATCGATACCAAGGTTAAGGTGCTCCTCTCAGTGACGGGTTTGCAGGACGAGGAAGAAGCCCTCTTCCATTGCTAAACTGACATTGTGGCATGGTTTTCTGAACAATTTGAGGCTTTGTACGTTATGAAAACATCTCCTAATTAGACTCTTTACAGGTATTCCAGAACCTGTTAAAGGTGATACTCCAAACATTAGTAGCTACGTTTTGATGAAAAAATCCAGTTTTTCATATAGTGCCTACCATGGAGTGGTGTTAGTCTGTTTTTAAAAAACAGAAACGTTTGGCAGAAAAGGGAACTGAGGCACAGCAAAATAAAGAGATGAGCCAACAATCACACAATTTGATCAATTAAGGAGCACTTGGATTACAAATGTGGCCCCTTGCTCCACAATCAATGGTACAGACACTTGAGCGCACCCCCTTACGCGTAAAGAATAAAACAAACTCAGTTCAATTCAGTAAATCCTTCCTATTTAAAAATACTTTGAAGGACAGTCCAAAAATTGTGAGTTTATGCTTACTATGCAAGCAAACAAATGTGTTGCTGTTTCTTCTTCCTTCCTTGCCCCAAAAAATGCAGCCGCTAAACACTTTTGTGAGCTCCATCTTTAAGACTGAAGCCGAAGCTGATGTCACAGAATATGTTACTTTGGCTGTTACCATACTGAGGTTCAAACTGCGGGAAAGTTCAAAGAGAAAGGGTGTTCAGATGTTGTCATATGTAGAATTTTGAATTAGTGCAGAAAGTGGTGGGTCAATCAATTGGCCACACTTTATGACCAGAATATTTTCGTAGTGAGCAGAAATGAGGATTGTGGAAGCAGAAGTCACTGTGACAGTTGAGTTAATGCATCACATCATGTCTAGAGGTATTCAAGCTATTGTAGTAGAGTTAACACCTGAACAATAGTTGACCCTTCTTATTCAAATGGAATTTTAAGTGAGTGCTTTTTCTCGAACAGTACACTGTATCGATCAACAATCCGAGTCAGGCAATGCTTTCTGTTGCTCAGAACCATCTTTCAAATCTTTGATCCTTGAGAACACATTGACGGAGCTTCTAGAGGCACTGTTAAAGCTGAGAAGAAATCATCTGCCATCTGTCACATTGAACCAATAACCATCAGAGAATGAACATAACACAGGAAAAGTCATGACCATTACTCAGGTAAATCTGAGAAGGAAAGGAAATTAATCCGGCAAGACTCTTCAAAGGATGTGCAAGACGAAGGCTGACTTATGCCTGCAGTCACCAAAAGGCAGCTAAGCTGGAGGGATCAGCATTGTTACTAGAAGGTGATGTGCTTTGTGGTGGATCAAACTGCAAAATACATCCAATACAGAAGCAGAAATCAGTAGAAGGTGAAAAGGAATTAAAGATGAAGGAACACAAGTTAAGATGAACTGGCAACACTCAGCAGTGTCGGAGTGACTGCGTGTCACCCAGCGTGGTCACTTGGCTGTTTATGGCAGAAGAGCGGTTTTTAGAATTCCGCGATGGTGGGAAGAACGGAACAGATACGTGTCTCCTGCCAAAACCTTGGATTTTTTCTACTCAGACATGTAGTCTTCCGCTCCTACTTCACCTCCACTGGGGTCTTGGAGACTGATCATACCACTCATCTCTCATTGCCCGTCATGATCTTGACAGATGTCTATGAAAGGCAGGTCCTGGCCCAGGGCCTTCAGCTGCAGCACTCCTTCACTCAGGTCAATGCAGCTCTGTAAAAAACAGGCACTGAGGTAAACGTGCTGTTGAAACACAAAACACTCCAATAAAACACATTTACAAATTGCAGAGTTTGCAGCTATCTTTTTAGCTCACCAGATTCTTTAATATACAAAAACTCCAATAATAACCACGGTTTGGGTCAGGCAAATTCAAGGGTCACTGATATAAATGTTACCGCTTATCTTTCAACTACATAACAGAGCAGAAATACATAAGCAAAAGGCAAAACAAATACATGAATATGTAAGTCAACATTTTTACACGTTGAGCCAGAGCAGGGGTGGGCAAAATTGTGATACTTTTTCAGGATAATGCCTAATTAACATGAAATCCTATGTATTCTGGTAAATGTAGTTGGCAGGAATTGTGTGTGAAAATTGTACATGTGAGTATACCTTGCATACAAAGGTCATGGGAGTAACTGGCAGGAAACAGGCTCGAGGGGAAACTGTCTCAGTTTTAATGTTCCCACAAGACACTTTCTGATCGAAGCATTTGTCGGAGGAAGAAAATTATGCAAACAGCGCAAATTGTAAAACAATTATCGAATTTTGCAACATTTTCATAGTTCACAAGATTTCACCTGTACAATGAAAATATCAGCCCACCCAGTGCAGAATCAAAGAGCTTGTGGCTGAAACAAAGCAGGTACAGAGAGCTGCAGGGCTTAACTTGTGCTGGCGCTTGCAAGTGTTCAATACCAGCACTTATTTTTCGGGACCGGGGCCTATTTTTCATCATCAGACTTTGATCCAAAGCAAGAGAGAGAAAAAGAGAAAGAAAGAAGAGGTAAAAAAAGATAGACTAACAATGATGAAGGGCGAAAACAGAGGAGACAGAGAACCTGAATGATTGAGCCGAAGGGAGGAACGATGAGGCATGGGGTAGAATCAAGGCTAGACGGCCTTGGTATTCACGACATCCTGAGAGTTTGGTGTGTCAGGGCCAATTCACAGAGGCATGTAGGAGTACATAATAGAGGACTACAGAAGTACTACTTCCTGATGGGACCTTATGTTCTGAGCTGAGAGATGTGAACAGGAAGAACATATACAGGAAAGAGTCTTGTGTCCTGTAGTGCTCAGGAAAGCTGTACTCGGGAGGAATTGAATACATGTGAAGAGAATAAATCTGAGGCAGAATATTGTATGCTGAAGTAAACAAGTAGAAGAGCGAACCTGTGATGAAGGAATTGATGTACATGGGAGGAGATTACATTTGAAGACCATGAGCCATACGTAGCAACATTTCACACAACGTAACACAGCAAGCCACCTTGCTGTGCTGTGCTGCGCTGAATGAAGGGGGTATAGCAGGAATGCACTGTATTTAACATTACACAGCACTTTCCTGCTCTCAGTCTGTGCTGGCATATAAACTGCTGCCTAGCGCCCACAAAGGCACCCTTCCACCATAGTGCAAGGGTGCCTGAGTTACAGGCAGGATTGGTTTCGTGCAGAAAGGGGCACCCTCCTGCACAAAAAACAATCCTCTGAGGCTTGGGGAGGCGTACCATTTTGAGACATCTCCAGGTTTACCAGTATTGGTAAATCTGGGAAGGATTCATAATCAATGGATAGATGTGTGGGAACACCCAGGCTCCGACACTGGAACGCCTTCTTGGGGCAGAATTAGCGGCCTAAACTATCATGCGTTATTCCAGATTTCCCAAGCCACGATGTGGCATGCAAGGTGGCCTTGCGTGGTTTGCTAAATCACAACTAGGTTTTGTATGGCCCTTATACTCCCTTGCATGGTGCAAGAGCACTCCAGAACCTTGATAAATGTGCTGCAGGAAGTTCTATACTGAAGTAAATTAGCAGATTTTAAAAGATGAGTGCTGAAAGAGTTGTGTACATGGGAGATTAAATCTGAGACATAATGTTTAAGAGAGAATTGCATGCTGAAGTAAACAAGATAGGAAAGCTATGTGTTGAAGGGGTTATGACTATGAGAAAAAAAATGCAAACTGGGAGAATGTGTACAGAAGAAAGATGTTTCCCGATGTGAGCACAGCTTGACGATGTTATACTCTAAAGATAAACGCGACAAGAGACAACAAATGAGAGTGCATGCACAAGAGAGTGTTGTCTGCTGAAGTGAACATGTGCACAGTGGGGTAGTCGGTGTGTCATGGGCCCTAGTGCGAGGAAGGAAATGGACCACTGACTACTGTCTAAACTGTGAAAAACATCAATAATCAGGGTTCAGTGCGACCCTCTGGCTTCTGGACCCTGGTGCCACTGCACTTGTTGCCTCAATGGTGGCAACACCCCTGCATGTGCATGAAGACTGTTGAGTCTAGAGATGGTTTCTGTTAAATTTCAGGACTTCATTCTGACGTGGAAAGCTCCTGGCACAGTTCCCTGTACACAACTAGTTTCTATGAGCGGCTTCGC
The DNA here is from genome assembly GCF_031143425.1 of Pleurodeles waltl. Lineage (NCBI taxonomy): Eukaryota > Metazoa > Chordata > Amphibia > Caudata > Salamandridae > Pleurodeles > Pleurodeles waltl. The sequence continues at coordinate 212,981,087 of NC_090442.1, forward strand.
CTCAAGGCTTACTCCGGCTTCTGCAGTGGTTATGCTCTTGGGATCAGAGATACGAAGTGAAAGGCAATATATCAAAAAGTGAACACATTGACTGAGCAATGACATTATCTTACTTTTAGTGACAGCAGAGTCTGAAGCCCGAAGGAAAACTCAAGCGCTTCATCATCTAGGGAAATAAAAAAGCTGGTTAGGATCTACAGGGCCGTGCCTGCAACAAAAGCATCTGCTTCTAGCGGCAACAGAAGAAGCCAAGATGAGACAAAGAGTGTACATTTTAACTGCATGAATAACAATATTGCATAAAGGGGAACTTCACATGTTTCTAAGCATATAGTAAGTTCATATCTCTAGTGGGCTTTCCCGTGCAGCTCTCCCTGTGGCATCCCCACCTCCTTGGGGACCAAAGCTGGGCCACTCAGTCTGGCCTCTCAGATGGATAGAACCAAATAATTCACTGAGACCATCTCACTGGTATTTACTCATGTAGCTCACTTTATTTCAAGAAAACAACACTTGACATCACCGTTGGTCGTCCACATTCTCAAAGCTAGACATGAATCCAAATGTACACAGCAAAGCAATCCTCAAACCACCATCAGTTATGTGTACATCCCCACTGCGCAGACACTAGTGCCAACAACATTTTTGGAAAACCTGCCAGTGGTCCCTTGTGGTCCATAATGCCCACACCATGCAAGTGTTAAACCAAAGGGCATCTCTTAGGTAGAGCTTAAAATGTATGAACCACCAGCAGGTCAGCCCCCCTCAACCAGCCACCCACCCCACCTCAGCCAGAGGGTCCGGACCACCAGCAGCTCAGTCCCCCCTCAACCAGCCTCCCACCCCACCTCAGCCAGAGGGTCTGGACCACCAGCACGTCAGCCCCCCTCAACCAGCCTCCCACCCCACCTCAGCCAGAGGGTCTGGACCACCAGCAGCTCAGTCCCCCCTCAAATTAGCCACAGGCTCCAGACCTAGTTTCCATAGACAAAGTGGTTTTTGTTTTGATAATAACTTTGGCGCTGTTTGACAAATATTCATGAAATTTTCAAAACTAGTTTGCCACTCACTCACAGCTGCTGTCTTGAAAGTTTTGGGGTGATTCGTCAAGCGGGGGACGAGAAAAAGGAATGGTCCCAAAATGCCTTTTCCCCATGCAGTTTCACATAGGGATTTTAGACACTACTACAGCCCGACCGCCTGAACGAACTTACACCAAATTTGGCAAAAACGCTAGATCTTGGTCCAGAATGAGGGCTTTTTTGTAATTTGGTGTAAACCTGTTCAGTAGTTTTTGAGTTATTAAAGAAAAAAAGATTTATGTATATCTAGAGAAGCAGAGGGATCGCATAGATCTCTAAATGAGATCTGAATGGCTGCCATCACTTCAACCAGGAAGCGGTGGCAGCCATCTTGGGCCTCGAGATTTGAGACCCCATCACCAGGGGCCTGGCCAGTAGATAGTGGGTGCCATGGAGGCCGCCCACGGCACCTTCTATATAATCAAATGGAAGGGGGCATGCAGCCACCCTCCCTGGGCCTATATTGGCCCCTAGGTCCCCTTCTCCCGGGGCTATGTAATTAATATTTGGGGAGAGGGGCTGAGTGGCCTCCTGGGGCCAATTTCGGCCCCGGCGACCCCATCTCTCATGGCCTATGTTATTAATATTTGGAGAGAGGTGTGAGCGAAGGTATTCTGCCCTTTTGCAATGAGCATGTCCAAACACAGAGTAGTTCCTTTCAAGTTCAGGGACTACTTTGGAAAAATGTGCTCTGTGGGACGTAAAAATATTTTTGTTTTACCCTATGTTTTTTTAGCTTGATGAGGGCATAGAAGCTTCCCCAAAAATGAAGTTTTGCAAAAACCATGACAATACAAAACAAACATTGGTAAAGGGAAAAGGCTGGAAGCCAACACCAGACCTACTGGCTTTACCAATGCTTGTTTTCACTTGAAATGTGTCAGACAGTTGTGCAGATGATGCAAGAAGGCATCTGCCAGGCATAACTCTCAACTGTTAATGTTGGAAAAACCGACTGAAGTTTTACTGGAAAAAAGAAAATTACTGGATAATTCTGGAATTTTACATTGCAGGGCATTAAAAAACAATTTGGACGTAACTGCCTATTCAAATGCAAATACATAGCCACAGTGACTTTGAAGAGAATCAAACACAAATGTGAAGTCATCTTGTTATCCAATAATAGCTTCCATCAACATATTTTATTTTGCTCAGTGGAAGCTTTAACAGACATTTATTTAATAATTAACACCACCATAGTTTGTAATGACACCGTTTGCAGCAATAAAAACAAAATTTTGTTTAAATGGCATTGCACTAATGAATTAACTTAAGTTGTTTACATAAGGCAACCTCTTATTTTTATGATTGATACACAAAATCTTACTGTGAAATGGATCCAATTTCTTCGATTGAGCTTTTGTTGCACAAGCTCAACTAGGAAGAAGTGGAACTCTTCTGCAAAGATTAGGAAGTGTTAAGAGGGATTACTGCATGTGTGCAGAAGAGTGGAGATACACCTGCTTGTGCTTTGTAGAAGGGCTAGACCTGTGCTTTGATTGTAGTGAAGCATGTTCATGTAGGAGGAAGTGGAAGTCTGCAGAGGCAAGGGAGTTCTATGGAAGAGGACGGTATGTGTGCAAGATGTGCTCTGTCTAAGGGCCAGAGATGTCTACTCATCGTGTCAAAACAAGTGGTAAGAAAATGCTTGTTGGTACATATCAGGAAGGCTTTCATTACCCTTGCGGTAGCCTTTGGAAATAATACTCTAGGGTTTGTATCAGCAGTGTCATCTACATTGTTTGGAGCCTGCAGGCTTTGAAGTTTTTTTTTGTTACAAAAGGCCTGATGAACATGGATATTTCTGATGTGGATCAGAAGCATAAGCCAGTTACACATTTTTGCTGTTCTTTTACAGAATAAGAAAGCAGATCATCTAAGCTGGCATCTGAAGAATTTCAGGATGTTTAGCTTAAACTAAGCCTTTGATGTGAGGCTGCCTCTGGGCCCAGGGGGCTGTAACTTTAGCTGTAGGAAAGAAATTCCATTTGCATGTTGTGGAAAATGTCTAGGCTACAGAAAGCAGGCACCACAAGGTCCCTAACATGCACACTCCTCTCATAAATGATGTTATTTCAAAAATTGCAGTGATGTTATTAATGATGTTATAGAATAGGTCATGAGTGATGTAATATGTAGGGTAATTAGCTGTGCATGGCGAGGACGCAGTTATAGTTACCTTAGGGCACAAGTTTTAGTTACTAGAGATAACAATAACTGGTAAATTTCAGTGTTTTTTTGTTTACATTATTACACTGACTCTCATATTTTCACCTAACTATAACATCACTTTAACCATTAGTTTCATAAGTGAATTTCTAGGATTTTTTTAACGTCAAGTAATATTTTATTACCATATGGGTTAGTCACGAGGTGTGGCCTGAAAACAGCCAACCCTACTACATATGCATGGCCTTCTGGCATGCACATCGTTTGATTGGCCACACAGGATCTTGCCACTTAGGCAGACTTACTGACTTTGTCAAAGAGCCACAACACCAACAAAAGTGAGCACTTTATCAGTGGGTGAGCACATCAATATATATAAGGCAGATCTATCATCTTTGTAAAAAAAAAAAACACCCATTTTTTAAAATCAAATCTATATTTCAATAATTCACACAATGCAATGTTTATTAATATTAATTATAAACATGTTTAATAACGCTCTAATAAAAACACGTCTGTGACTCTTTCCTTTTACCTATTTTTATTATTACATTTTGTAGGTGAAAAATGGTACAATAAATACAGGCATTTTTTTAAACCAAAAAATGTCTCTGAGTCTTTTGTTAACATTTTTCGGTCCAGAAAATGAAATCAAACATACAACCAAAAGGGCCTTACACTCCAACTGCAGAGCATAGAACTCCAGCTAGGAGAGCTTTAAAAAACATATTGTGAGTTCTCTTGTGGTCGTGAATTTAATGACCCAGGAGACTTACAGTTGTTTTTAATATCGCTGTGGGGCTGCTGGACTTCCTGCAGTCCCCAACAACATTAAAAACACAGCTTGGAGGTGTCCCTCCCTATTCTAGGGGTACCATGGAGCTCCTCTACAAGCCACTAGGGACCCCATCTCTAGGGCCTTTTTTTTTTAAACTAAGGGGAGGGAGGTGCGTAGCCCCTCCCAGAGCCACTAAGTTTCCCAGGGACTCCTTCCCCCGGGGACTTTTTTTTTTATTAAGGGGAGGGGGGCCAGTGCCCCCTCCCTGTGTCATGGATGGTCCCAGAGGATCCAATCCCTCTGGACCAAGGTTCATGAAAAGGGAAGGAAGCATGTGCCCACCCCTCCTGAGCTACTGATAGGCCCGGGGATCCCATCCCCCAGGGCCTCTGAAGGGCGTCCCAGAGCTGACCCGGGGCACCCACAAACTACTACGCTGGGATCTGAGGGGGCAGCATTTTTGTACTGCTCCTGCCGGGTGGGAGCTAAGTGGAGTTTCCTGCCCAGGACAGTGTGGGTAGGCTATGCCCACACCCTCTTGGGCAGGAAACCACATTGTCCTTGGTGTCGGCTCCCTCAGACACTGTGTAGTATCTTGCCCAGGGGATTGGGGTTCTTGGGACAGAGACAGCCATGGGGAGGGGGACGCACGGCCTTCCTCCCCTTTTTGTTGTATTTTGGCCCAGGGGGATGGGATCCCGGGGCCCAACAGAGGCTTGGGGAGAGTGGCTCCACATCCTCTTCCTTTTTTATAAAATCCCCCAGGGACCATTAGTGGCTTGGGGGTGGAGGGGGACATGCCCCCTTCCCTCTAATGAACATTTGGTCCCAAGGATGAGGTCCCTGGGGCCATTTTGTAGCTTCAATCTAAACTTGTCCCTGGGAGATGGAGTCCCCGGGGCTGTGAGTGACTCAGCAAGGGGAGGGGCTTCACTCACAGTCTTCTCCCTACACGTGGGCCCTGTCCCTCCCCACAGGTCAAATTTTTTTCATTGAAAATGCTGGACGGCGTTTTATATTTTTTTAAACAAAAAATGTTGCAGTCCTTTAGGAATCCTGCGGGAGGCCCAAGGGATTGCAACTTAAAAAAATATACATATACTTATATATACATATTTTCTGTTTCACATATATATATATATATATGAAACAGAAAATATGCCATTCCTCCTAGGCATAGGAAGACCGCACTCCAAAGTTCTTAGATGCAAAATAAATTTAATGGTGACGCATTTCAATCAAATGATCTTCTTCACAGTCTATGTAAAATGCATGGAGATTTTATATTTTGGTACAACCTTTTTTCTCGGCCCCCGCTTGACAGATCACCTCAAAATGTTTCATGCATAGACTAGACAAAAATGACCACTTTTTAAAAAAGTTTCATGAAGATTCGTCACAAAATGCCAATGTTTTTACCAAAATAAAAGAGCCATTGCCTATGGAAAGGCTGACCTAACTACTAGGCAGTGGTTACTGACAGGTGAAAAAGTGTAGTTCAAATGCATTTGTAATGACAATAGCCCATGTACCTCCCATTCACAATGATACCTGTGAATTGGAAGGGTGAAAATCAAAGTAAACTTTGCTCTGATCCTCTAAGGTTAGCATTAGTCCAAGCTCATTAATTTCAGAAGGAAAGATCAGTGTGTTGGTAAAGGGGTGACTGGGCCTAGTAGGTGGATTAGTTGGCTCATTCACAGTTTAGTGAATTCGCAGACGGACAGATAAAGTGTAGGATAGTTTACTTGAATGGAGATTTGAGACCCCATCACCAGGGGCCTGGCCAGTAGATAGTGGGTGCCATGGAGGCCGCCCACGGCACCTTCTATATAATCAAATGGAAGGGGGCATGCAGCCACCCTCCCTGGGCCTATATTGGCCCCTAGGTCCCCTTCTCCCGGGGCTATGTAATTAATATTTGGGGAGAGGGGCTGAGTGGCCTCCTGGGGCCAATTTCGGCCCCGGCGACCCCATCTCTCATGGCCTATGTTATTAATATTTGGAGAGAGGTGTGAGCGAAGGTATTCTGCCCTTTTGCAATGAGCATGTCCAAACACAGAGTAGTTCCTTTCAAGTTCAGGGACTACTTTGGAAAAATGTGCTCTGTGGGACGTAAAACTATTTTTGTTTTACCCTATGTTTTTTTAGCTTGATGAGGGCATAGAAGCTTCCCCAAAAATGAAGTTTTGCAAAAACCATGACAATACAAAACAAACATTGGTAAAGGCAAAAGGCTGGAAGCCAACACCAGACCTACTGGCTTTACCAATGCTTGTTTTCACTTGAAATGTGTCAGACAGTTGTGCAGATGATGCAAGAAGGCATCTGCCAGGCATAACTCTCAACTGTTAATGTTGGAAAAACCGACTGAAGTTTTACTGGAAAAAAGAAAATTACTGGATAATTCTGGAATTTTACATTGCAGGGCATTAAAAAACAATTTGGACGTAACTGCCTATTCAAATGCAAATACATAGCCACAGTGACTTTGAAGAGAATCAAACACAAATGTGAAGTCATCTTGTTATCCAATAATAGCTTCCATCAACATATTTTATTTTGCTCAGTGGAAGCTTTAACAGACATTTATTTAATAATTAACACCACCATAGTTTGTAATGACACCGTTTGCAGCAATAAAAACAAAATTTTGTTTAAATGGCATTGCACTAATGAATTAACTTAAGTTGTTTACATAAGACAACCTCTTATTTTTATGATTGATACACAAAATCTTACTGTGAAATGGATCCAATTTCTTCGATTGAGCTTTTGTTGCACAAGCTCAACTAGGAAGAAGTGGAACTCTTCTGCAAAGATTAGGAAGTGTTAAGAGGGATTACTGCATGTGTGCAGAAGAGTGGAGATACACCTGCTTGTGCTTTGTAGAAGGGCTAGACCTGTGCTTTGATTGTAGTGAAGCATGTTCATGTAGGAGGAAGTGGAAGTCTGCAGAGGCAAGGGAGTTCTATGGAAGAGGACGGTATGTGTGCAAGAGGTGCTCTGTGTAAGGGCCAGAGATGTCTACTCATCGTGTCAAAACAAGTGGTAAGAAAATGCTTGTTGGTACATATCAGGAAGGCTTTCATTACCCTTGCGGTAGCCTTTGGAAATAATACTCTAGGGTTTGTATCAGCAGTGTCATCTACATTGTTTGGAGCCTGCAGGCTTTGAAGTTTTTTTTTGTTACAAAAGGCCTGATGAACATGGATATTTCTGATGTGGATCAGAAGCATAAACCAGTTACACATTTTTGCTGTTCTTTTACAGAATAAGAAAGCAGATCATCTAAGCTGGCATCTGAAGAATTTCAGGATGTTTAGCTTAAACTAAGCCTTTGATGTGAGGCTGCCTCTGGGCCCAGGGGGCTGTAACTTTAGCTGTAGGAAAGAAATTCCATTTGCATGTTGTGGAAAATGTCTAGGCTACAGAAAGCAGGCACCACAAGGTCCCTAACATGCACACTCCTCTCATAAATGATGTTATTTCAAAAGTTGCAGTGATGTTATTAATGATGTTATAGAATAGGTCATGAGTGATGTAATATGTAGGGTAATTAGCTGTGCATGGCGAGGACGCAGTTATAGTTACCTTAGGGCACAAGTTTTAGTTACTAGAGATAACAATAACTGGTAAATTTCAGTGTTTTTTTGTTTACATTATTACACTGACTCTCATATTTTCACCTAACTATAACATCACTTTAACCATTAGTTTCATAAGTGAATTTCTAGGATTTTATTAACGTCAAGTAATATTTTATTACCATATGGGTTAGTCACGAGGTGTGGCCTGAAAACAGCCAACCCTACTACATATGCATGGCCTTCTGGCATGCACATCGTTTGATTGGCCACACAGGATCTTGCCACTTAGGCAGACTTACTGACTTTGTCAAAGAGCCACAACACCAACAAAAGTGAGCACTTTATCAGTGGGTGAGCACATCAATATATATAAGGCAGATCTATCATCTTTGTAAAAAAAAAAAACACCCATTTTTTAAAATCAAATCTATATTTCAATAATTCACACAATGCAATGTTTATTAATATTAATTATAAACATGTTTAATAACGCTCTAATAAAAACACGTCTGTGACTCTTTCCTTTTACCTATTTTTATTATTACATTTTGTAGGTGAAAAATGGTACAATAAATACAGGCATTTTTTTAAACCAAAAAATGTCTCTGAGTCTTTTGTTAACATTTTTCGGTCCAGAAAATGAAATCAAACATACAACCAAAAGGGCCTTACACTCCAACTGCAGAGCATAGAACTCCAGCTAGGAGAGCTTTAAAAAACATATTGTGAGTTCTCTTGTGGTCGTGAATTTAATGACCCAGGAGACTTACAGTTGTTTTTAATATCGCTGTGGGGCTGCTGGACTTCCTGCAGTCCCCAACAACATTAAAAACACAGCTTGGAGGTGTCCCTCCCTATTCTAGGGGTACCATGGAGCTCCTCTACAAGCCACTAGGGACCCCATCTCTAGGGCCTTTTTTTTTTAAACTAAGGGGAGGGAGGTGCGTAGCCCCTCCCAGAGCCACTAAGTTTCCCAGGGACTCCTTCCCCCGGGGACTTTTTTTTTTTATTAAGGGGAGGGGGGCCAGTGCCCCCTCCCTGTGTCATGGATGGTCCCAGAGGATCCAATCCCTCTGGACCAAGGTTCATGAAAAGGGAAGGAAGCATGTGCCCACCCCTCCTGAGCTACTGATAGGCCCGGGGATCCCATCCCCCAGGGCCTCTGAAGGGCGTCCCAGAGCTGACCCGGGGCACCCACAAACTACTACGCTGGGATCTGAGGGGGCAGCATTTTTGTACTGCTCCTGCCGGGTGGGAGCTAAGTGGAGTTTCCTGCCCAGGACAGTGTGGGTAGGCTATGCCCACACCCTCTTGGGCAGGAAACCACATTGTCCTTGGTGTCGGCTCCCTCAGACACTGTGTAGTATCTTGCCCAGGGGATTGGGGTTCTTGGGACAGAGACAGCCATGGGGAGGGGGACGCACGGCCTTCCTCCCCTTTTTGTTGTATTTTGGCCCAGGGGGATGGGATCCCGGGGCCCAACAGAGGCTTGGGGAGAGTGGCTCCACATCCTCTTCCTTTTTTATAAAATCCCCCAGGGACCATTAGTGGCTTGGGGGTGGAGGGGGACATGCCCCCTTCCCTCTAATGAACATTTGGTCCCAAGGATGAGGTCCCTGGGGCCATTTTGTAGCTTCAATCTAAACTTGTCCCTGGGAGATGGAGTCCCCGGGGCTGTGAGTGACTCAGCAAGGGGAGGGGCTTCACTCACAGTCTTCTCCCTACACGTGGGCCCTGTCCCTCCCCACAGGTCAAATTTTTTTCATTGAAAATGCTGGACGGCGTTTTATATTTTTTTAAACAAAAAATGTTGCAGTCCTTTAGGAATCCTGCGGGAGGCCCAAGGGATTGCAACTTAAAAAAATATACATATACTTATATATACATATTTTCTGTTTCACATATATATATATATATATGAAACAGAAAATATGCCATTCCTCCTAGGCATAGGAAGACCGCACTCCAAAGTTCTTAGATGCAAAATAAATTTAATGGTGACGCATTTCAATCAAATGATCTTCTTCACAGTCTATGTAAAATGCATGGAGATTTTATATTTTGGTACAACCTTTTTTCTCGGCCCCCGCTTGACAGATCACCTCAAAATGTTTCATGCATAGACTAGACAAAAATGACCACTTTTTAAAAAAGTTTCATGAAGATTCGTCACAAAATGCCAATGTTTTTACCAAAATAAAAGAGCCATTGCCTATGGAAAGGCTGACCTAACTACTAGGCAGTGGTTACTGACAGGTGAAAAAGTGTAGTTCAAATGCATTTGTAATGACAATAGCCCATGTACCTCCCATTCACAATGATACCTGTGAATTGGAAGGGTGAAAATCAAAGTAAACTTTGCTCTGATCCTCTAAGGTTAGCATTAGTCCAAGCTCATTAATTTCAGAAGGAAAGATCAGTGTGTTGGTAAAGGGGTGACTGGGCCTAGTAGGTGGATTAGTTGGCTCATTCACAGTTTAGTGAATTCGCAGACGGACAGATAAAGTGTAGGATAGTTTACTTGAATGGAGATTTGAGACCCCATCACCAGGGGCCTGGCCAGTAGATAGTGGGTGCCATGGAGGCCGCCCACGGCACCTTCTATATAATCAAATGGAAGGGGGCATGCAGCCACCCTCCCTGGGCCTATATTGGCCCCTAGGTCCCCTTCTCCCGGGGCTATGTAATTAATATTTGGGGAGAGGGGCTGAGTGGCCTCCTGGGGCCAATTTCGGCCCCGGCGACCCCATCTCTCATGGCCTATGTTATTAATATTTGGAGAGAGGTGTGAGCGAAGGTATTCTGCCCTTTTGCAATGAGCATGTCCAAACACAGAGTAGTTCCTTTCAAGTTCAGGGACTACTTTGGAAAAATTTGCTCTGTGGGACGTAAAACTATTTTTGTTTTACCCTATGTTTTTTTAGCTTGATGAGGGCATAGAAGCTTCCCCAAAAATGAAGTTTTGCAAAAACCATGACAATACAAAACAAACATTGGTAAAGGCAAAAGGCTGGAAGCCAACACCAGACCTACTGGCTTTACCAATGCTTGTTTTCACTTGAAATGTGTCAGACAGTTGTGCAGATGATGCAAGAAGGCATCTGCCAGGCATAACTCTCAACTGTTAATGTTGGAAAAACCGACTGAAGTTTTACTGGAAAAAAGAAAATTACTGGATAATTCTGGAATTTTACATTGCAGGGCATTAAAAAACAATTTGGACGTAACTGCCTATTCAAATGCAAATACATAGCCACAGTGACTTTGAAGAGAATCAAACACAAATGTGAAGTCATCTTGTTATCCAATAATAGCTTCCATCAACATATTTTATTTTGCTCAGTGGAAGCTTTAACAGACATTTATTTAATAATTAACACCACCATAGTTTGTAATGACACCGTTTGCAGCATTAAAAACAAAATTTTGTTTAAATGGCATTGCACTAATGAATTAACTTAAGTTGTTTACATAAGACAACCTCTTATTTTTATGATTGATACACAAAATCTTACTGTGAAATGGATCCAATTTCTTCGATTGAGCTTTTGTTGCACAAGCTCAACTAGGAAGAAGTGGAACTCTTCTGCAAAGATTAGGAAGTGTTAAGAGGGATTACTGCATGTGTGCAGAAGAGTGGAGATACACCTGCTTGTGCTTTGTAGAAGGGCTAGACCTGTGCTTTGATTGTAGTGAAGCATGTTCATGTAGGAGGAAGTGGAAGTCTGCAGAGGCAAGGGAGTTCTATGGAAGAGGACGGTATGTGTGCAAGAGGTGCTCTGTGTAAGGGCCAGAGATGTCTACTCATCGTGTCAAAACAAGTGGTAAGAAAATGCTTGTTGGTACATATCAGGAAGGCTTTCATTACCCTTGCGGTAGCCTTTGGAAATAATACTCTAGGGTTTGTATCAGCAGTGTCATCTACATTGTTTGGAGCCTGCAGGCTTTGAAGTTTTTTTTTGTTACAAAAGGCCTGATGAACATGAATATTTCTGATGTGGATCAGAAGCATAAGCCAGTTACACATTTTTGCTGTTCTTTTACAGAATAAGAAAGCAGATCATCTAAGCTGGCATCTGAAGAATTTCAGGATGTTTAGCTTAAACTAAGCCTTTGATGTGAGGCTGCCTCTGGGCCCAGGGGGCTGTAACTTTAGCTGTAGGAAAGAAATTCCATTTGCATGTTGTGGAAAATGTCTAGGCTACAGAAAGCAGGCACCACAAGGTCCCTAACATGCACACTCCTCTCATAAATGATGTTATTTCAAAAGTTGCAGTGATGTTATTAATGATGTTATAGAATAGGTCATGAGTGATGTAATATGTAGGGTAATTAGCTGTGCATGGCGAGGACGCAGTTATAGTTACCTTAGGGCACAAGTTTTAGTTACTAGAGATAACAATAACTGGTAAATTTCAGTGTTTTTTTGTTTACATTATTAGACTGACTCTCATATTTTCACCTAACTATAACATCACTTTAACCATTAGTTTCATAAGTGAATTTCTAGGATTTTATTAACGTCAAGTAATATTTTATTACCATATGGGTTAGTCACGAGGTGTGGCCTGAAAACAGCCAACCCTACTACATATGCATGGCCTTCTGGCATGCACATCGTTTGATTGGCCACACAGGATCTTGCCACTTAGGCAGACTTACTGACTTTGTCAAAGAGCCACAACACCAACAAAAGTGAGCACTTTATCAGTGGGTGAGCACATCAATATATATAAGGCAGATCTATCATCTTTGTAAAAAAAAAAAAACACCCACTTTTTAAAATCAAATCTATATTTCAATAATTCACACAATGCAATGTTTATTAATATTAATTATAAACATGTTTAATAACGCTCTAATAAAAACACGTCTGTGACTCTTTCCTTTTACCTATTTTTATTATTACATTTTGTAGGTGAAAAATGGTACAATAAATACAGGCATTTTTTTAAACCAAAAAATGTCTCTGAGTCTTTTGTTAACATTTTTCGGTCCAGAAAATGAAATCAAACATACAACCAAAAGGGCCTTACACTCCAACTGCAGAGCATAGAACTCCAGCTAGGAGAGCTTTAAAAAACATATTGTGAGTTCTCTTGTGGTCGTGAATTTAATGACCCAGGAGACTTACAGTTGTTTTTAATATCGCTGTGGGGCTGCTGGACTTCCTGCAGTCCCCAACAACATTAAAAACACAGCTTGGAGGTGTCCCTCCCTATTCTAGGGGTACCATGGAGCTCCTCTACAAGCCACTAGGGACCCCATCTCTAGGGCCTTTTTTTTTTAAACTAAGGGGAGGGAGGTGCGTAGCCCCTCCCAGAGCCACTAAGTTTCCCAGGGACTCCTTCCCCCGGGGACTTTTTTTTTTTATTAAGGGGAGGGGGGCCAGTGCCCCCTCCCTGTGTCATGGATGGTCCCAGAGGATCCAATCCCTCTGGACCAAGGTTCATGAAAAGGGAAGGAAGCATGTGCCCACCCCTCCTGAGCTACTGATAGGCCCGGGGATCCCATCCCCCAGGGCCTCTGAAGGGCGTCCCAGAGCTGACCCGGGGCACCCACAAACTACTACGCTGGGATCTGAGGGGGCAGCATTTTTGTACTGCTCCTGCCGGGTGGGAGCTAAGTGGAGTTTCCTGCCCAGGACAGTGTGGGTAGGCTATGCCCACACCCTCTTGGGCAGGAAACCACATTGTCCTTGGTGTCGGCTCCCTCAGACACTGTGTAGTATCTTGCCCAGGGGATTGGGGTTCTTGGGACAGAGACAGCCATGGGGAGGGGGACGCACGGCCTTCCTCCCCTTTTTGTTGTATTTTGGCCCAGGGGGATGGGATCCCGGGGCCCAACAGAGGCTTGGGGAGAGTGGCTCCACATCCTCTTCCTTTTTTATAAAATCCCCCAGGGACCATTAGTGGCTTGGGGGTGGAGGGGGACATGCCCCCTTCCCTCTAATGAACATTTGGTCCCAAGGATGAGGTCCCTGGGGCCATTTTGTAGCTTCAATCTAAACTTGTCCCTGGGAGATGGAGTCCCCGGGGCTGTGAGTGACTCAGCAAGGGGAGGGGCTTCACTCACAGTCTTCTCCCTACACGTGGGCCCTGTCCCTCCCCACAGGTCAAATTTTTTTCATTGAAAATGCTGGACGGCGTTTTATATTTTTTTAAACAAAAAATGTTGCAGTCCTTTAGGAATCCTGCGGGAGGCCCAAGGGATTGCAACTTAAAAAAATATACATATACTTATATATACATATTTTCTGTTTCACATATATATATATATATATGAAACAGAAAATATGCCATTCCTCCTAGGCATAGGAAGACCGCACTCCAAAGTTCTTAGATGCAAAATAAATTTAATGGTGACGCATTTCAATCAAATGATCTTCTTCACAGTCTATGTAAAATGCATGGAGATTTTATATTTTGGTACAACCTTTTTTCTCGGCCCCCGCTTGACAGATCACCTCAAAATGTTTCATGCATAGACTAGACAAAAATGACCACTTTTTAAAAAAGTTTCATGAAGATTCGTCACAAAATGCCAATGTTTTTACCAAAATAAAAGAGCCATTGCCTATGGAAAGGCTGACCTAACTACTAGGCAGTGGTTACTGACAGGTGAAAAAGTGTAGTTCAAATGCATTTGTAATGACAATAGCCCATGTACCTCCCATTCACAATGATACCTGTGAATTGGAAGGGTGAAAATCAAAGTAAACTTTGCTCTGATCCTCTAAGGTTAGCATTAGTCCAAGCTCATTAATTTCAGAAGGAAAGATCAGTGTGTTGGTAAAGGGGTGACTGGGCCTAGTAGGTGGATTAGTTGGCTCATTCACAGTTTAGTGAATTCGCAGACGGACAGATAAAGTGTAGGATAGTTTACTTGAATGGAGATTTGAGACCCCATCACCAGGGGCCTGGCCAGTAGATAGTGGGTGCCATGGAGGCCGCCCACGGCACCTTCTATATAATCAAATGGAAGGGGGCATGCAGCCACCCTCCCTGGGCCTATATTGGCCCCTAGGTCCCCTTCTCCCGGGGCTATGTAATTAATATTTGGGGAGAGGGGCTGAGTGGCCTCCTGGGGCCAATTTCGGCCCCGGCGACCCCATCTCTCATGGCCTATGTTATTAATATTTGGAGAGAGGTGTGAGCGAAGGTATTCTGCCCTTTTGCAATGAGCATGTCCAAACACAGAGTAGTTCCTTTCAAGTTCAGGGACTACTTTGGAAAAATTTGCTCTGTGGGACGTAAAACTATTTTTGTTTTACCCTATGTTTTTTTAGCTTGATGAGGGCATAGAAGCTTCCCCAAAAATGAAGTTTTGCAAAAACCATGACAATACAAAACAAACATTGGTAAAGGCAAAAGGCTGGAAGCCAACACCAGACCTACTGGCTTTACCAATGCTTGTTTTCACTTGAAATGTGTCAGACAGTTGTGCAGATGATGCAAGAAGGCATCTGCCAGGCATAACTCTCAACTGTTAATGTTGGAAAAACCGACTGAAGTTTTACTGGAAAAAAGAAAATTACTGGATAATTCTGGAATTTTACATTGCAGGGCATTAAAAAACAATTTGGACGTAACTGCCTATTCAAATGCAAATACATAGCCACAGTGACTTTGAAGAGAATCAAACACAAATGTGAAGTCATCTTGTTATCCAATAATAGCTTCCATCAACATATTTTATTTTGCTCAGTGGAAGCTTTAACAGACATTTATTTAATAATTAACACCACCATAGTTTGTAATGACACCGTTTGCAGCATTAAAAACAAAATTTTGTTTAAATGGCATTGCACTAATGAATTAACTTAAGTTGTTTACATAAGACAACCTCTTATTTTTATGATTGATACACAAAATCTTACTGTGAAATGGATCCAATTTCTTCGATTGAGCTTTTGTTGCACAAGCTCAACTAGGAAGAAGTGGAACTCTTCTGCAAAGATTAGGAAGTGTTAAGAGGGATTACTGCATGTGTGCAGAAGAGTGGAGATACACCTGCTTGTGCTTTGTAGAAGGGCTAGACCTGTGCTTTGATTGTAGTGAAGCATGTTCATGTAGGAGGAAGTGGAAGTCTGCAGAGGCAAGGGAGTTCTATGGAAGAGGACGGTATGTGTGCAAGAGGTGCTCTGTGTAAGGGCCAGAGATGTCTACTCATCGTGTCAAAACAAGTGGTAAGAAAATGCTTGTTGGTACATATCAGGAAGGCTTTCATTACCCTTGCGGTAGCCTTTGGAAATAATACTCTAGGGTTTGTATCAGCAGTGTCATCTACATTGTTTGGAGCCTGCAGGCTTTGAAGTTTTTTTTTGTTACAAAAGGCCTGATGAACATGAATATTTCTGATGTGGATCAGAAGCATAAGCCAGTTACACATTTTTGCTGTTCTTTTACAGAATAAGAAAGCAGATCATCTAAGCTGGCATCTGAAGAATTTCAGGATGTTTAGCTTAAACTAAGCCTTTGATGTGAGGCTGCCTCTGGGCCCAGGGGGCTGTAACTTTAGCTGTAGGAAAGAAATTCCATTTGCATGTTGTGGAAAATGTCTAGGCTACAGAAAGCAGGCACCACAAGGTCCCTAACATGCACACTCCTCTCATAAATGATGTTATTTCAAAAGTTGCAGTGATGTTATTAATGATGTTATAGAATAGGTCATGAGTGATGTAATATGTAGCGTAATTAGCTGTGCATGGCGAGGACGCAGTTATAGTTACCTTAGGGCACAAGTTTTTGTTACTAGAGATAACAATAACTGGTAAATTTCAGTGTTTTTTTGTTTACATTATTACACTGACTCTCATATTTTCACCTAACTATAACATCACTTTAACCATTAGTTTCATAAGTGAATTTCTAGGATTTTATTAACGTCAAGTAATATTTTATTACCATATGGGTTAGTCACGAGGTGTGGCCTGAAAACAGCCAACCCTACTACATATGCATGGCCTTCTGGCATGCACATCGTTTGATTGGCCACACAGGATCTTGCCACTTAGGCAGACTTACTGACTTTGTCAAAGAGCCACAACACCAACAAAAGTGAGCACTTTATCAGTGGGTGAGCACATCAATATATATAAGGCAGATCTATCATCTTTGTAAAAAAAAAAAACACCCATTTTTTAAAATCAAATCTATATTTCAATAATTCACACAATGCAATGTTTATTAATATTAATTATAAACATGTTTAATAACGCTCTAATAAAAACACGTCTGTGACTCTTTCCTTTTACCTATTTTTATTATTACATTTTGTAGGTGAAACATGGTACAATAAATACAGGCATTTTTTTAAACCAAAAAATGTCTCTGAGTCTTTTGTTAACATTTTTCGGTCCAGAAAATGAAATCAAACATACAACCAAAAGGGCCTTACACTCCAACTGCAGAGCATAGAACTCCAGCTAGGAGAGCTTTAAAAAACATATTGTGAGTTCTCTTGTGGTCGTGAATTTAATGACCCAGGAGACTTACAGTTGTTTTTAATATCGCTGTGGGGCTGCTGGACTTCCTGCAGTCCCCAACAACATTAAAAACACAGCTTGGAGGTGTCCCTCCCTATTCTAGGGGTACCATGGAGCTCCTCTACAAGCCACTAGGGACCCCATCTCTAGGGCCTTTTTTTTTAAAACTAAGGGGAGGGAGGTGCGTAGCCCCTCCCAGAGCCACTAAGTTTCCCAGGGACTCCTTCCCCTGGGGACTTTTTTTTTTGTATTAAGGGGAGGGGGGCCAGTGCCCCCTCCCTGTGTCATGGATGGTCCCAGAGGATCCAATCCCTCTGGACCAAGGTTCATGAAAAGGGAAGGAAGCATGTGCCCACCCCTCCTGAGCTACTGATAGGCCCGGGGATCCCATCCCCCAGGGCCTCTGAAGGGCGTCCCAGAGCTGACCCGGGGCACCCACAAACTACTACGCTGGGATCTGAGGGGGCAGCATTTTTGTACTGCTCCTGCCGGGTGGGAGCTAAGTGGAGTTTCCTGCCCAGGACAGTGTGGGTAGGCTATGCCCACACCCTCTTGGGCAGGAAACCACATTGTCCTTGGTGTCGGCTCCCTCAGACACTGTGTAGTATCTTGCCCAGGGGATTGGGGTTCTTGGGACAGAGACAGCCATGGGGAGGGGGATGCACGGCCTTCCTCCCCTTTTTGTTGTATTTTGGCCCAGGGGGATGGGATCCCGGGGCCCAACAGAGGCTTGGGGAGAGTGGCTCCACATCCTCTTCCTTTTTTATAAAATCCCCCAGGGACCATTAGTGGCTTGGGGGTGGAGGGGGACATGCCCCCTTCCCTCTAATGAACATTTGGTCCCAAGGATGAGGTCCCTGGGGCCATTTTGTAGCTTCAATCTAAACTTGTCCCTGGGAGATGGAGTCCCCGGGGCTGTGAGTGACTCAGCAAGGGGAGGGGCTTCACTCACAGTCTTCTCCCTACACGTGGGCCCTGTCCCTCCCCACAGGTCAAATTTTTTTAATTGAAAATGCTGGAAGGCGTTTTATATTTTTTTAAACAAAAAATGTTGCAGTCCTTTAGGAATCCTGCGGGAGGCCCAAGGGATTGCAACTTAAAAAAATATACATATACTTATATATACATATTTTCTGTTTCACATATATATATATGAAACAGAAAATATGCCATTCCTCCTAGGCATAGGAAGACCGCACTCCAAAGTTCTTAGATGCAAAATAAATTTAATGGTGACGCATTTCAATCAAATGATCTTCTTCACAGTCTATGTAAAATGCATGGAGATTTTATATTTTGGTACAACCTTTTTTCTCGGCCCCCGCTTGACAGATCACCTCAAAATGTTTCATGCATAGACTAGACAACAATTACCACTTTTTAAAAAAGTTTCATGAAGATTCGTCACAAAATGCCAACGTTTTTACCAAAATAAAAGAGCCATTGCCTATGGAAAGGCTGACCTAACTACTAGGCAGTGGTTACTGACAGGTGAAAAAGTGTAGTTCAAATGCATTTGTAATGACAATAGCCCATGTACCTCCCATTCACAATGATACCTGTGAATTGGAAGGGTGAAAATCAAAGTAAACTTTGCTCTGATCCTCTAAGGTTAGCATTAGTCCAAGCTCATTAATTTCAGAAGGAAAGATCAGTGTGTTGGTAAAGGGGTGACTGGGCCTAGTAGGTGGATTAGTTGGCTCATTCACAGTTTAGTGAATTCGCAGACGGACAGATAAAGTGTAGGATAGTTTACTTGAATGGAGAAGCGGGTGAGCTAATGAATAAATGGGAAGTGTCTGTGGCTGTTTAGAACCAACTTAAATGTTTTGAATATGGATGGAAAAGCATTTTATATGTGGGCGTGGTTTGTATGGTAGTTGTGTCAGAAATACATTCTATGTGCTGCTCCTTTTGACAAAAAAGTATGCCTTGCCCTAAAGAGAAGAGTTTGATGCAGCCCCAATAGGATTTGTAGATGCGTATCCAGGATGGATTCTGTTGAAATGTGTTTCACGCCTCACAGTCCCATTCTTCTGTGTTACTAAAACAGCATCCATTGAGGTGCCTTTCCTAGCTTTTAAGAAACTAACTGCACACTCTGAGGTACCCAAGTAGAATTCATACAAGCATAGCCATCTTAGACATTTTGTGAAATGTAGGCCTACCTTTTTTTTTTTCTTTGCAGTTTTACACAGTGCAAATCCAAAGGTACTGGAGAGCTTCACATCGGCTCCAGTTACTTTACACAAGATCAAATTCATATTTTTAGGCATGGGGAGATTAAGTGATATACGCAGAATCACAGGATGTTGAGCCAACGCAGAGACTCAAACCTGCTTCCCTAGTTTCAAAGTTGGCAGCTCTGGCCATAACACCACATGCTCTCTCCTTGTATAACCACACGCCTTTGTGGTAGCCAGTGACAGGATTTGTAGATGTGGATTCATTCTAGGGTTTAAGAAACAAAAGTTCAGACTGCCAACCTACAAATACATTTCCCCATGTGAAGGGGGTGGAGGTCTAGATGGAGCAGGGCCTTGTGCCAAGAGCTACCAAAGAGACACTGCCTAAAACACATCACCCCACCCTTCCCCCAAAAAAACACAAAGGGCTGTGGAGGCTATTGCCAATGTCCTAGGGTGTTTTCACACTCTTTAACGGCCATCCGTTGCTTACAACCTCCAAAGATGAGCTGGAGAACACCTTTGTGCAGTGGTTTCCAGTTCGTCTTCCCTACTGCCATGTGACCGGGAAGGGAGCCAAAATCGGGTGACACACAGTGGCACCATGTGAGATTGCACGTCTCCAGTTCTATGGTTATCTAACGGCTTCAATCTGAGTTACCTGCATAAGTATCATACATGCACAGCCATCGTAGATTGGGTAAAACAGCAACATATGGATACGCAGCTGCCTGTGCTTGACCCGCCGATGTCGGCTTAGTGTAACGTTTCAACAGCAATTGTACTACTGATAGCACAATGCAAGCCAGAAGCATAATCACATGCAGGGAAAGTGGAGTTCTTCCCAGCCACTAAATTTGAATATTTATATCCCACCAAGCATGTCTTACAGACACTACTTTTCGTGAAATATTTCCCCAGACACAAAATCGCAAGATTAAATATCTCTCCAGGCTACTCGTGACACTCTTAAAAGAAGTCACATTGGGTGTACTGCAATATTTATAACCTGTGTGTCAGGCTGCACCAAGGGCGTTATAAAAATCATGCTTAAGGACATGGAATAATTGTCTCTGTCAGCACTTATTTTTGAATTATGTGATTAGTACGATTTATTTATCAAGAAAAATAATCTAATTTGAACCAACTGTTTGAGAGCAAAGGATAACCTTTTTTTTTATTATTGTAAACACTACTCAGGCTAAAAACACTGCAAATGTTTTTTATCACGAAATCATTGACCGCATGTATGTGCATAACCAATAAACATTGGCAAAGCCAATAGGACGGCCTTGAATGAGCTAATGCATGCATCATTAGCATATTAGAAGAAGGGACACAGGAGGGACCCGGAAGAATGGGTTATAGTTGTAATTAGTCACTCATGCTGTTCAATACCAGCACTCAAGTGGAGGCAGAAGGATACACTCAATCAGGGAAAATCCTTTGGTGAGTGGTGACTACTCCACTGGCTGAGGGAAGACATGAGTGACAAAGTTTTGAGACGGTGTCTGAAAGATTCAAGTCGAAGAATGCCAGTGGTGTAAAGGGATTGTTCAGTGTTCGCTCTATGTATAATGTTAGTAGTAGATTTTATTTATGGTTGTGCTGTCCAGCCCAGGCATAAAAATGAAGGAAGCATCTGAACACTTTCTGTCAGTGAAATGTCGATGTTGGCTTCTTGTCGTGTGTTAAAGCCTCATCTTCAGATCATTCCATTTACTGTTTGAAGATGTGAATTCGACTTCTAGCCTGACGCAAATGCAAGTTAATGCACAAGTTAAATGTGAATATAGTAATATTTAATATTAAAAAATACCAACTTTGGAAGCAAAATGTTACAAAAAAGAGATCAGGTAAGTATTGTTTTCAAATTTGGAAAAATAAATATATCTCTTACTGGGTCTTGCACTAAGCGTGGCTCTAATATGTGTGCATTCCAAATGGAATGTTCATGTTCAAGGATAGTGAAGGAATGCCAAGAGCAGTAGCCCTTGATTCTGGCCTTTGCCAGTCGATTCTGATGTATGTTCAATAAATAAGCAATTTTTGAGTTAAAAAATAATAATTTCTTTAGATTATGATCATAGTATTGTTACAGCTACCATGTTTGTACTCACCCACCACGAGTGCCGTGCACTCCACTTCCTCCTGACCCAGCTGGATCGTCAGTCGCTCCACTTGGCCCACAACACTTGAACTGTTCAGGAAACTTAAGGCTGGCTCCTTGTTTCTGTTGGTTGGTGTCTCGTCTAACCTGCAGGACAGTATGGCACTAAAGTTGAGACTGCAAACCATTATGCTATTTAACAATACAGTGTTACTACGACTACAGTGGACAGCTTTCAGATTTCAAAATCCAACTGAGATTTCTGAAGTGCCAACATATATGCAAATAACCTGTGCTGCAAATGATTATATGCAGGTTTTCCTCAACTCTTTTCATTATGGATACCTTGAAAACATCAGTGGGATATACTATTCCATGGGTAGACTATCTCAGTCCTGCACTCTAGGAAGGCATCCAAGATTCACCTCCTTGGATAATTCCCACATCAAAACCTGAGCTTGGTAGTGTCGTAAAGATCCCAAAGCCACGCTCCATTTTGGGCACATTAAATAAGCCTGTCTGACTTTGGCCTATATATTGCATGTCATTATTTTTCGCAGAACTCATGAAAGGGTTACATTTTCCAAGCAATGACTTTGCTATTGCCCAAGGCGATACAAGTATATTACAAGTTCCCTGATATCTACATTTCAAGATCTAACAGTAAATATATAAAATAAATAAATAGTTTGAATTGAAGTATTCTTGTCATACTGAGTCACACTGGTATGTCTTTGACTAAGTGGACAGTGCACTCATATACGGTATGGGTCATTGGTCAACTCTATAAAAACCCCATGAATTAACCACTGAAGAAGAGACATCTTCACCAGTGGTTATCGCAAAATGTCCTCCCACACCACTATAGTGCCACAGCAGACGTTCATATGCTGAGTGCCAATGCAGAGAAGAGATGAGTACAGCTCAGTTGACAATTTTTTTCTTTAGGAGGAAACAGTCTCTCCTTGCCGAAGCCTGACAACCACATCTTCTCCTCTGTGAGCAGGTATGCAATGCACTGAATCCCAAGAAGCTCTAGAAGCAAGTTAGCTATGCCATGCTCCCATAGTGTGGCATATAGAAGTAGTTTTTAGGGTGTTAGTCTGCTAGGAACATCCAACCTCGTTAAAAATTTTCATATTATTCTTGCTGTTATTGACATGCATTAGTGTTGTTCTATTTATAAGCATTGTGGTTATTACTCATGTACTAAACAACAGGATGAGACTGTTGAAATAAGCACTTTTAAACATTTAGGTCCTCATTACGAGTGTGGCGGTCTTACCGCCACAGGCCCGGCGGTAAACACCATCGCATTAGAAGTCTGGCTGTTTGGGCAAAGCCAAATCGTCACAATGCTGCCAGTCCGCCCGTCCGGTTGGATCGCAGCGACCAGCGGTGAACTCCTCCGGGCCGGCTGCAGGCTTAAGACTGCCGGCCGTATTAAGAATCCCCATTCCTCTCGCCGGCAGATGCACCCCCACCCGTCCACACACTTTCAAACACCCCCCCCACCTGACCACACACTTGCAAACACCCCCACCCGACCACACACTTGCAATAACCCCCACCCAACCACATACTTGCAGACACCCCCACCCGACTGCACGCATACATAAAAAAAAAACCACCCGAACACATGCACACATACACGCACCCTCACTCGCTCACATTGACATACATGCACCCCACTCGCTCTCATACTGACATACATGCACCCAGACTCATCAGCACACCTCCCACAAACACCCCTGCTCATCTGCACACCTTCATACACTCACCCCCACTCATCAACAAACTCCCTGACATACACCCCCACTCACTCACATGCACCCATACACACCCTTCTCGCATGCATCCCAATACACACACCTACTCACTTGCACCCCGACACACAACTCTCCCCTCTGCTTCCATTCAGACACCACATCCTCCACACACACATACATACACACACGCACACCCATACCGCTACACATACACGCACACAACACACCCTCCCACTCCCTTTCGGACAGTCCACCTACCTGTCTGGGTGAGGTGGTCATCCGGGAGGCGATGTGAGTCGGCATTTCCACTGCAAGTGGTGCACTGCCGTGCAGGGACCGCCATACCACATTAAGGGCATGATTATGACCTTGGCGGATGGGATACTCCATCACAAACGTGATGGATATCCCGCCCGCCATTTTACATGTTCCATAGGATATAATAGAACTTGTAATACAGTGGACGGGACATCCGTCAAGTTTATGACGGAGTATCCCATCCGCCAAGATCGTAATCAGGCCCTAAGTCTTGTAATACGGCAGGCGGAGTCCTTTTGGCATGGCTGTGCTGGCCGTGGAAACACCTCTCACCCGCCCTCTGCTGGCCTGGCGGTGTCGGGTTTGTGGCTGTAATGTGGCGGTCTTTGTTCTCTGACTCGTATTACGGTGGTCGTGAGACTGCCGACATGGCGGTCTTTCAAAAGGACCGCCAATGCCACAATGAGGGCCTTAGTGTATTTTTTAGTGCAGTACTTGTGTGTGCTATCCTGAAGAACAAAACTGGGTTTTATATTACCACTGCATCCCTGACCTTTTTTCTGGACTGTTGGTAACCCAAAAAGCTTGGACAGGACTCCACACTGACAAATATGCTTAGTGTGGTTGTGTGCGGCTAGAACATCCTGCACCTCCAAACTCAAGCGCTGGTGCTCTGAAATAAGTTTGGGCACTGGCAGGCAGAAAGCCAAACCTTGTAGAACTAGGCCAGAGCATTAGTTTACACAAGGGCTTTAATTTGCATATATGGCTTGAATGCAGCTCTGTCAGTCAGCGGCTCTCCACTGCTCTTACGACAAGTGATTATGTCACACAACAGTCAAAAAATGGAAAACACTGTTAAAACAGCCTGGTTACATGGAGTGGTAGAGACGGGGAAAAGGGGGGTTCGTGGCTAATGGAAAAAGTCTACAAAGGGCAAGAGTAGAATACAGTAAAGGTCAACCTGAAGGCCAGATTAAGCTTGAAGGGTGAAGGGAAATTAAGGGAGCATACAGGGTACATATCTACAAACACAATCTCTGTGTTTTTGTCAGGGTCTGCCTTGACATATAGAAGAGTGTTATTAAGCTCTGGAGTTCATAAATACTTTGTTCCAAATAAACCTTTTATAAACTTGAGGCAATAAAGGGACCTGCTGCACATTATTCAAAGCACGGGCTGTCACTGCTCACAATTACATAGAGTTTTCTCCCATTGCCCCATCTTAAACTACAAATGTTCATTAATTTCAGCTCACACATTTCTGTAGTCAAGTCTCTATGGGAGACATGAATTATGATGCTTACGTGCAATCTTCAGGGTAGAGGGAGACATGTGTGACCTGGAGGATCCCCGCTGAGATCTACTTGGCTCAGGCTAGCAGAAAGCTGTATCGATACTTGCACACAGGTTCTACCCTCCAACACTCTCTGTTCCTCCTACTTAATACCTCTCTGCCTACTGTAACTGTTCCTCCATCCTCTCTAACCCCATTGCTCTCTTCTCTCTCTCAGGGACAATGAAGGAGACAATTTACCATCCCTCATGCTCGCTACCCCCTTGCTTCCTCTTCCTCATCCCACCTATTCACCTCTTGTGCTATTCTCAACACTACACCCTTCTTATATCTTGTTGCACCTCCTTCATGCCTTCCGCCTACCTTCACTTGTAACTTGTATCACAGTTTATGCTACTATGTAAAAAGCACCTACAAAATTGATGATCAAGCACTATATAAATCTGTTACCTTCCATGGATCTGCATGGCATAGTAAATCTGGAGTAATAAAAGGTAGTGCAAATCGCTGCCTTGCCTTACTGTACATTGGGAAGGCGTTCCATGAGTGAAACGTGGGCGTTTGTACGCATCTTACCACTAGTAAATGTGGGAATGCTTCAAAATGGTACGATTTCCCTAAGGAGGCGTAAGAAGGAGAAATATGTTTATTTCTTCTTGTATTGTCTTCTTTCTATGTGCCCTGCATTCTTCAGCAAACACAGAATGATGGAAAACGCGTTAGAGGATTGTTTTTGTGCAGAAAGGTGTCCCTTATTGCATAAAAATAATCCTGCCTGCAACACAGGCACCTCTGCACCATGGTGCAAGGATGACTGCATTGACATTTGGCAACCATTAATTGGCCTGCACAAAGGGGTTATGTGCATAGTCATCAACATTACCGTCATCCCATGGATGTTTTGATGGAGGAAGACTTTTGCTCTCCTCAACACCCTCGCCCCAACATAATTCATATTATGAAAAAGGACCAATGGCCATTAATGGTGCATTGGAGGCCGAGTGGCTTCCTTGCCTGGAACAAGCACCAACAGTAAATAAAGTAGTTGGAACATTATACAACCTATGTACTGCAATAGAGTTGGAATATCAACATATGGTGCTGTGTACTTGAACCTACCAGTACAGTCAGTAGGAGCGTAAAGTACTGGCAGCAGAAGCAGCTCAGTACTGCCAGCTGAACTTTTACATTAGAGCAGAGGTCTTCCAACTAGGTGTAGTTTCTTTGTCTATTTAGTTTTTATCAAGTAGTTGTTCTTTCATAAGTCTCACATTTAACGTGGATTGCGAGCTACTGAAAAAGTACCCCTCAACTGATCTCCTACGTCCCACCTCCTGTGCTCAGCTGAGCCCCTTCCACTTCCCAAGTCTTCCTATAAAGTTCTGGAGGGAGACCTGGCTTCAAAACGTTTTGGGTAGGGGGGCTCAGAGCAAAAAAGGTCAGAGACCTCTGCATTATGGAGGACCCATATTTCATGTATTTAGCTTTTTCGTTTCAATTTTCTTTCAGTGAAACTCCACAGTGAATGTAGGGCAAGACCAGAGTGGGCGGAGATGGATTCTCCCTTCAAGACCGCTCTCTGACGTGAAGCTCCTCATCTCGCCATGGTTACACAAGATCCGCAAACGTCAGAAAGGAGGACACCGGAGCAAAGCTGCTTCCTCGACGGGGGACAAAGCGTTTTAGAGACCCTGGAGAAGTGGGGATCCAGAACACAGCAGAGAAAGGGCACAGCTATGCATAGAAAGAGCTGTGACACTAGGGGCCAGATGTAGCAAAGGTTTTTACCCATTCTGTGTCTATGGGAAAAAGTGTTCGTACATATGGCCCTAGGTGCAGTCAGTGCCATGCTTCACTGGACGTTGTAATGGGATCTACTCCTCCCCTCTTTGCAGTTCACCTTGCAAATGAACCGTGTCTCAGCAGAGTAACACACATCAGAAGTGAGGTATTCAGTACTCCTAGACCTCCTAATGCCACACAATATGTGCGCCAGATGATTGGCCGGATGGCTGTCAGAAAGGAAACGAGATGACCCAGCTGGGACCGTATGCAATAAAAGCCAGTATTTTCATTTAAAATGGTGCCCATTTATATTGCGCTTTGAAATGATTCATGCTGCTAGATATTTGAGTACAAGTAGTTTCAAGACTTCTCTTACCCCAGCGTGGTCACACAGCTACGTGAGATGAGGTTTTGCTGGCAGCCCGTGTTAATCATGGCTCTCACCTCCTGGCCCTGGCACTGGGGAGGGAATAAAAAAGAGAGATTTTGAGAGAAATAAACGACTA
This sequence comes from Pleurodeles waltl, assembly GCF_031143425.1. NCBI lineage: Eukaryota > Metazoa > Chordata > Amphibia > Caudata > Salamandridae > Pleurodeles > Pleurodeles waltl. The sequence continues at coordinate 213,008,104 of NC_090442.1, forward strand.
AATCCGCGTCTTTGCCAACAGCCTCTTGCCTTGTGTAGAGCAATGGGTGCCCGACCTCTCTATGAAATACATATTAAACCAGGGACATTAAAAGATAAGTTTTTTCAGCGATTTGCTAACTCAGAGACGACAATATTTCACTATGAAACCTTCCAGTAAAGAATTTGAAAAAATGACTCACCTTGAACAGAAAGTAACCTGCGGCCAGCGCTGGTTGTCTGGGCTCCTCGCCCTGACCCCGGCACTCTTCGTGTGTTACTCAGTGTTGGAAGGTGGGTCATTAGTTGTGTGGCCTGCACAAGTAACGAGTCCGCACTCGACCGCCACTGGAAACCAAACACCCCATTGTAGCGCTTGACTCTCATAGGGTAGCATTGCAGAGCAGTCCAAGGCTTACTCAAGGGAGGTGGTGTGGGCTAGTAATCCCCATTCACAAGCGCGCAAGCATGACTCTTAATAAATGAATGTCCAGTCTGTGCTTTTTCTTTTGATAAAGTAAAAGTACATTTATTATTCACACACACTACTCAATACTATGCAACAATCTACAAATATATACAAAGTGATAAAATCACTCTGGACCAACAGTATGTAATCTCTCAGGTCTCTTTAAGGGAAAATATAATCCAGCAATCCACATGGCAAAACAATCCCAGTGCCCCCCTTGTGACATTTGAACATTTTGACAGTATTCAACACTACAGTGCAATGATGACACCTACAGTTGTGCTTAAATACTTTCATCTTGCCAAGAGATGACTGTCAGTATCATTATTCAAATTAGCATAGTCAGGAAACATAAGAGACCAAATTCTAGCATTATAACCATCAGGATTACTTTTAGATTACTTTTTTATTACATTTGGATTACTCCTACTTAACCATGAATTAACAGAAGAATACCTGGGGCCATACCAACCTACACCTATGGTAGGCACCCTTGCACAACCAGGAACAAAAGTTCACTGAAGTTTGTGCTTCAAACATCCATCCAACCCTTGAGGGGTTATCTCTCATTTCTCCCACCCTACCTAGGGTGGGGACACCAATAGATGTTGGGGGGAGGCTGCGCTGCTCCTGCAGCTCCCCCTGTCTCCTAGTTCTCAGTTGGTGGTGGCCCCCATCTCCCTGGGACCACCACAGGCGTTTTAGGGGCTCCAACAACAGCCCCTGCCCCGCAAAGCATGCTGGGGCGGCTGAATAAATGATTAGCGGCTCTCCCGCTGCGAGGGGAGAGCCGCGGTGCCTTTTCTTTACTGCCTTTGTTTTTGGGGGTGCCGGTCCCACCCGGACACCCCCGCACCAAAAAGAGGATCCATCGTTGGAGGGCGGCTCAGGGAGCCCACCCCTGGCCGCCCCCGTCGGCTCCCCGCACGGCCAGCACCTCCGGGTGCTGCCGCGGGAACCGGCCAGCTGACTGGGAGTCTGCCCGCTCCAGCGGGCAGACTCAGGGATGTTTGCGGCCACTCGGGCCGCGTGGGGGGAGTGCAGCGGCACTCCCTCTTCCTCCGTGCGTCTTCGGGGCCCCGGGATGGGATCCGGGGCCCCTCCTCCTTGTAACGGGGAGCGCGACGGCGCTCCCCGGAGTCCTCCTCTTCTCGGGGCCCCGTGATGGGGTCCGGGGCCCCTCTCCTCCTCAGTGGGGAGCGCGACGGCACTCCTCCAGGCCCTCTTCTGTTCGGGGCCCCGGGATGGGGACCGGGGCCCCGATGGCCATTTTCACGGGGAGCGCGACGGCGCTCCCCGACTTCTCTTCCGCTGGGGGGTGCGCGACGGAGCCCCCCCCCATTACTCCTTTCTTCACGGGGAGCGCGACGGCGCTCCCCGGCTGGTCTTTGCCGCTGGGGCCCCCGGGATGGGGTCCCCTGTCCACAGCGGCAGGGGGTGCGCGACGGCGCCCCCCCATTCAACGTCCAACACGGGACCAGGCTTCACGGGGCCCTGGGATGGGGTCCGGGCCCCTTCTTCTTCAGAGAGGGGGAGTGCGACGACACTCCCCTGTTCTCCTCTTCTTCCTGGGCAGCCCCCCAGGCTCTGGGGGCACAGTCGCAAGCAGCTGCGGAGCTCCACACGCTCGTAGCTGTTTTCTCAAAGGTCAAAGGTCGCCATTCTTTGTCGTGGGATATCTCGGGCCCCCAAGGGCCAATTTTCTTCTTTCTGCTCCTGGTGACAAGCCCTTGCCACCAGGAGTACTCTCCTTAGGCCTCCTGGCCTGGAAGGGTCCCAGATCATCAGGGAGCCAGTCCCACTGACTCCTGCGCCAATCTTTCCTCTGGGTTCCCTCTTTTCCTTCTGGGCAGCGCGCTCTCCTTGCGCTAGCCCAGTCCTTCCCCCAACTAGTCCTCTGGGGGGGTAAGGGGGCCAGCTTGCCTGGCCCTGGTATTCGCCTCGCTGGCCTGGGATCGTTCAGGGGCAGAGTCCCTGCCCCAAGGGCAGTCAGGAGGTTCTTCCTTCCAGTTGTCCATGACGCCCGTCTGCAGTCCCAGTGTCCAGCAGTGAAGCACAGCCAAGAGAGAGAGAGCTCTCCCCTATGCAGGACCTTTTAAGTGGGGGCGGAAGTGTCCAGCAGGTCTGCACCTCTGGCCTATCCAGATGTGCCACATCACTTCCTTGCCCCCGTCCCCTCCTTCTTGCACAGTCTTCTGGGATAGCTCAAGATGGCATCCTCCAGGAGTTAGTTGCCACATGTGCTCTGAAAGTCTCAGCCCCTCCTACCTGACATTCCTCGCAGGGCTTCTCCAGCCTGCTCCTGGCACGGAATGACAGCTGGCTGATTGATGCTAGGCCCTGCTCCAGCAACTGGACAGAGCAGTAATTGACCCAAATCCTGAGCTGAGGCAGAGAAAGATGACATCCCTGGATGACCCATAAGTTGTACAACTATGCTCCTGTAACCTACTGCATCATTCTTTTCTTACAGGTTACAGTATACTTTGGTGTGACTCTGGTCTCGGTGGACCCCAGAGAACTGGAGTTGCACCCTAGGCCCTCCTTTCCCATTGACATTCAATGGAGTATCCCCCCAATGCAAATATCTTAAGCACCCTGACATTGGCATTAAACTGGGTGTCCCTACCGTGAAAAGACAGTAAGCACACTGACTCTCCCTCACATGTATACACCCCTCTCATGAGACCTACTCCAGGTCACCACCCACTCTGCATAGTTCCTCCTGCACCAGGACTACCTAAGCGCAGTTCTAGGGCTGCGCACACTAGGAATCCTCCTCTCACAGCCCTCACATGGGTGCACATCCATGCGCACACATGATCACATGTAACCTGCCCGGGGCCTCCTGCCTTGCTGCGCCACAGCAGCCTTTCCTTAGCACGGCGACTCCAGCGGAAAACACGTGCAGTCCATTTTACCATGTGTTTATTGTGCGGGAGTCACCTCATAGGAGGCGTCCTCACAGTAAACAGTCAAAAACCAGGTGGTCAAAAATCGAAAAATCAGGGCAGTCCTGATGGTCAGAACCGTCCTCTAACACACGCCGCGCCCAGCTGATTCCTACGGGGAAGACGCAGCCACCACACGTGGGCAGTCGACACCTGGTCAGCGATAACAAGTGACGAGGGGTTCTGACCAAACACCCTCCTCGCCAATTGTCTGCGACCTCTAACACTTGATGCTGGTCATCGGCTACTAGGACCACCTCCTTTGCCCAACCATGAGATCACCTTACCTGGTCAGTGCAACATTAGGCCTACCCTTGCCCGGGGTCACGCAACACTACGCCCCTCACTCCGTTGGACACGGGTACAGTGCCTCAGCACTGCGGCCTCCACCTTGAGTAGGTGTAGAGCCTACTCCTCGGGCCACTGGCTGGTCCCCCTTCTGGAGTTTACTCCACCCAGTGCCCTCCTTCCTTGGGATCCCTGCATCCTGAAAAAAATGCAGACTCATCGGACCCTCTCCCTCAGCCTGCAGCTGGGGTCTTTGCTGCCACCACCCTTTCGGGACGACTGCCTTCCCTCGTGGAAGAACAGCCCACTCTGAACTTCTTGGTACGTCTCCCTCACAGAGAAGCACCACTGGCCCGGGTCTGGCTCCCAGAAAAGTCACCAGTCCGGCCTTACTACCGCACGGGTAGCGTTGGAGGAGAAGCACTGTGGGTACCTCGTCAGGCAACCCCCAAGTCCCTCCTCCCCTCTTGGTAGCTCCGCATGGAACCCACCCGAGAACCTAGACCCTACCCTTGTTCTCCTCCGTGAGAACAGGGCCTACGCCCCCGCCGTCTCTAGGGAATGAGCTCTACCCCCTAGAGCACCCTTGGAGGACCCGTGAGCCCTGGGTCAGCTTCACACAGGCCCACTTCCTTGGGCCCTCCCACGTCTCCCAGCCTCAAGTCAGGAGACCTCCCAGGAACTCTCCAGATTCCTGGCTCGCTAGCGCCACCCTGCACGGGAGCACAGGGTCCCTTCACTTAAGATAGGCCCCACCTGGCTCCAGGTGACAGCTAACAGCACCACGGCAGGCGGACCCACCTGTGGCACCCGTCTGAGGGGACACCCTCCCCAGCCCTTGCCACCTTACAGGACCCCAGGACGCACCCTGGGGCTGGGACACCAACGGTGTACCACGCAGGGGTCCGCTAAGTAAAGGCCTCTGCCGCCTGTCACTCATCGACAGCTCAGACGCCCCCTAACAGACGTGGCTCCCTGCCCCCTTCCCTTCTCCCGGGGCCTGACCCCACAGGACCTACCTGACTGGTCAGGCGGTTGGGCATCACCCCAACCACCACCTCAGGTTTCAACCCTCCTTACTCCAGGATGACATCCTTCCGTTTCCTTGGGTAGTTTCCTACCCTACCCTGACACCTCAGGGTCCACTGCTGACTCCCCCTGACTCTTCAGGGTTAGTCACTTAGCCCACCTAGGGAACCTAGGGGCTAACACCGCACTTCCTTCGGGGCCTCCCATTACCATGGATCACCCCAGGGTCCCTCACCCTCCCCACCAGATAACCTAGGGGGATCAAGGGAATCACAACTTCCTTGCACCCTCCCACGACTATGGGAACACCTGTCTGGGTTCCCTCCTCCGGGAACTCTTCGGGGGTGTCACTACCTGTGGGTTTGAAATCATCCGCCTCCACCCTTCCGGTGGATTTAGCCTGCGCCAATGGCGGGTAAACAAAATCTCTTCAGGAAGACTGACTAGCTGAGGCCCCCTCCCTTTGGAAACCGGTCTTATCCTCAGCAAGCATAAGAATTTCCCGGGGCCCCCCTAACCACTTCCTAACCCACATAGTCAGGCCGCCCTACCATCCCAGTCTGTGATGTGGGTATCAGTTGCTGTCCCTAAACCTTTAGAGAAACCCCCCCCTCGTGCGGGTCCAATGTGTGTAGTGTTAAGAGTTCAAAAGGATAACCTATGGCCTATAACACTTTGTGAACATTTCTTGGAACGCTTCCTCCTGGCACCCTGTCACTTTGTGCAAACAAACTAGTCCTAACAACACAGTTAAAACCCTTACTTTTCATTTTCTCACTTGACATATGCGTGCACAGGGCTTTCCCTTCTCATACCTCTAGTTCACATGAACAAACCTTTGAACCCTTCTTAGAGCCTTACGCTCTCATATTTGCTCATTACTGCATAGGCAAAGTGTGGTAAAACTGGACTTATCAAGCGCCATAAATGCATACTGGAATGGGATACTATGTTTCCCGCCGCTGAACACCAAATGTTGGAAGGTGGGTCATTAGTTGTGTGGCCTGCACAAGTAACGAGTCCGCACACGACCGCCACTGGGAACCAAACACCCCATTGTAGCGCTTGACTCTCATAGGGTATTGCAGAGCAGTCCAAAGCTTACTCAAGGGAGGTGGTGTGGGCTAGTAATCTCCATTCACAAGCACGCAAGCATGACTTTTAATAAATGAATGTCCAGTCTGTGCTTTTTCTTTTGATAAAGTAAAAGTACATTTATTATTCACACACACTACTCAATACTATGCAACAATCTACAAATATATACAAAGTGATAAAATCACTCTGGACCAACAGTATGTAATCTCTCAGGTCTCCTTAAGGGAAAATATAATCCAACAATCCACATGGCTAAACAATCCCAGTGCCCCCCTTGCAACATTTGAACATTTTGACAGTATTCAACACTACAGTGCAATGATGACACCTACAGTTGTGATTAAATACTTTCATCTTGCCAAGAGATGACTGTCAGTATCATTATTCAAATTAGCATAGTCAGGAAACATAAGAGACCAAATTCTAGCATTATAACCATCAGGATTACTTTTAGATTACATTTGGATTACTCCTACTTAACCATGAATTAACAGTAGAATACCTGGGGCCATACCAACCTACACCTATGGGATGCACCCTTGCACAACCAGGAACAAAAGTTCACTGAAGCTTGTGCTTCAAACATCCATCCAACCCTTGAGGGGTTATCTCTCATGTATCCCACCCTACCTAGGGTGGGGACACCAACAGATGTTGGGGGGAGGCTGCGCTGCTCCTGCAGCTCCCCCTGTCTCCTAGTTCTCAGTTGGTGGTGGCCCCCATCTCCCTGGGACCACCACAGGCGTTTTAGGGGCTCCAACAACAGCCCCTGCCCCGCAAAGCATGCTGGGGCGGCTGAATAAATGATTAGCGGCTCTCCCGCTGCGAGGGGAGAGCCACGGTGCCTTTTCTTTACTGCCTTTGTTTTTGGGGGTGCCGGTCCCACCCGGACACCCCCGCACCAAAAAGAGGATCCCTCGTTGGAGGGTGGCTCAGGGAGCCCACCCCTGGCCGCCCCCGCCGGCTCCCAGCACGGCCAGCATCTCCGGGTGCTGCCGCGGGAACCGGCCAGCTGACTGGGAGTCTGCCCGCTCCAGCGGGCAGACTCAGGGATGTTTGCGGACACTCGGGCCGCGCGGGGGGTGTGCAGAGGCACTCCCCCTTCCTCTGTGTGTCTTTGGGGCCCCGGGATGGGATCCGGGGCCCCTCCTCCTTGTAACGGGGAGCGCGACGGCACTCCCCGGAGTCCTCCTCTTCTCGGGCCCCGGGATGGGGTCCGGGGCCCTGATGGCCACATTCACAGGGAGCGCGGCGGCGCTCCCCGACTTCTCTTCGGCTGGGGGTGCGCGCCGGCGCACCCCCACTCCTGCCTCTTCTCGGGGCCCCGGGATGGGGTCCGGGGCCCCCTTTTTAGCCATCTTCACGGGGAGCGCGACGGCGCTCCCCGACTTCCCTTCTGCTGGGGGGTGCGCGACGGCCCCCCCTCCCATTACTCCTTTCTTCACGGGGAGCGCGACGGCGCTCCCCGGCTGGTCTTCGCCGCTGGGGGCCCCGGGATGGGGTCCGGGGTCCCCTGTCCACAGCGGCAGGGGGTGCGCGACGGCGCCCCCCCCATTCAACGTCCAACACGGGACCAGGCTTCACGGGGCCCCGGGATGGAGTCCGGGGCCCCTTCTTCTTCAGAGAGGGGGAGTGCGACGACACTCCCCTGTTCTCCTCTTCTTCCTGGGCTGCCCCCCAGGCCCTGGCCCACCCTGGGGGCACAGTCGCAAGCAGCTGCGGAGCTCCACACGCTTCGTAGCTGTTTTCTCAAAGGTCGCCATTTTTTGTCCTGGGATATCTCGGGCCCCCAAGGGCCGATTTTCTTCTTTCTTGTGTCGTTCCGCTCCTGGTGACAAGCCCTTGCCACCAGGAGTACTCTCCTTAGGCCTCCTGGCCTGGAAGGGTCCCAGATCATCAGGGAGCCAGTCCCACTGACTCCTGCGCCAATCTTTCCTCTGCGTTCCCTCTTTTCCTTCTGGGCAGCGCGCTCTCCTTGCGCTAGCCCAGTCCTTCCCCCAACTAGTCCTCTGGGGGGGTAAGGGGGCCAGCTTGCCTGGCCCTGGCATTCGCCTCGCTGGCCTGGGATCCTTCAGGGGCAGAGTCCCTGCCCCAAGGGCAGTCAGGAGGTTCTTCCTTCCAGTTGTCCATGACGCCCGTCTGCAGTCCCAGTGTCCAGCAGTGAAGCACAGCCAAGAGAGAGAGCTCTCCCCTGTGCAGGACCTTTTAAGTGGGGGCGGAAGTGTCGAGCAGGTCTTCACCTCTGGCCTATCCAGATGTGCCACATCACTTCCTTGCCCCCGTCCCCTCCTTCTTGCACAGTCTTCTGGGATAGCTCAAGATGGCATCCTCCAGGAGTTAGTTGCCACATGTGCTCTGAAAGTCTCAGCCCCTCCTACCTGACATTCCTCGAAGGGCTTCTCCAGCCTGCTCCTGGCACGGAATGACAGCTGGCTGATTGATGCTAGGCCCTGCTCCAGCAACTGGACAGAGCAGTAATTGGCCCTAATCCTGAGCTGAGGCAGAGAAAGATGACATCCCTGGATGACCCATAAGTTGTACAACTATGCTCCTGTAACCTACTGCATCATTCTTTTCTTACAGGTTACAGTATACTTTGGTGTGACTCTGGTCTCGGTGGACCCCAGAGAACTGGAGTTGCACCCTAGGCCCTCCTTTCCCATTGACATTCAATGGAGTATCCCCCCAATGCAAATATCTTAAGCACCCTGACATTGGCATTGAACTGGGTGTCCCTACCGTGAAAAGACAGTAAGCACACTGACTCTCCCTCACATGTATACACCCCTCTCATGAGACGTACTCCAGGTCACCACCCACTCTGCATAGTTCCTCCTGCACCAGGACTACCTAAGCGCAGTTCTAGGGCTGCGCACACTAGGAATCTTCCTCTCACAGCCCTCACATGGGTGCACATCCATGCGCACACATGATCACATGTAACCTGCCCGGGGACTCCTGCCTTGCTGCGCCACAGCAGCCTTTCCTTAGCACGGCGACTCCAGCGGAAAACACGTGCAGTCCATTTTACCATGTGTTTATTGTGCGGGAGTCACCTCATAGGAGGCGTCCTCACAGTAAACAGTCAAAAACCAGGTGGTCAAAAATCGAAAAATCAGGGCAGTCCTGATGGTCAGAACCGTCCTCTAACACTCAGCTTCAGTCCCTTCCTTTCAAGACTTTGTGCATCACTTAGTCATGGGCAGTTTGACCCCCAAAACTGCCAAACCCGTGCGAATATAATCTATGTCCGGGATGGGAATCCTATCTTGATACATGTTACTTCTGAAAATAAGCTCCCTAAGAGAGGGTAATTACGTCCTCCGGTCCTGGATAAAGAGCTCCACTGGTCCAGGTAAGTGAAATAGTAATTTATTTGACGTAAGTAAATAAAATATCGCCGCCCTATCCGGAGAAATCCCAGACCAACCACCCTCAATGGAATTCTGATGTGCTCTGTTCCAGATCACGAACCAACACCAAGATTCCACATTAGATACCACACATTCCACTTTGTTAACAATTGAATATAATACATTCATTAATTTCCATTAAAACATTCATTTCCATGCATTAATCAAATATGTCTATATACATATATTCTTATGACGTTAATACTATTAAATAAAGAGAAAAATATGAAACATCATAGAACCAATAAAGAGAAACATATGATACATTTTAAAACCACTATGAGTGTTTGATACCTATATGCTCTTGCTAAAGCAGATGTCTTAATTAGAAATAATTAATTAATGTTATCGTATTTTGAATAATGACTTATGTAGAACAATGAATAACATAGAAAAAAAATGTGCACGTTTGAAAATGTGACCTCGGAGATTGGCCACTAGTGTTCATATAATTAATCCACCTGAAATATTAACAATGCATACTAAAGGATATGAATTATATTATTGCTTAATTAATTGTAGGCCTTAACTTAGCGAGTGCTTTGGCCTAGTTTACCAGACCTCATGCAAAAGCTGTATTTCTTAGTGTTTAATAGAAAATGCTGACAGAGTGAGCTAACTATGAAATGCTCAATGTTTTAATAAAATGCTTAGCAGAAGCTTTTCATGGGAACCGACGGACAGGAGATGAGGCCTCTCATAAAGTAACTAAATGTGTGTCAAAGGGTTCCATTCCCAGGATGCGAACAATGAAGACACTGACTGGAGACGAAGATGCAACAAAATTGATACCTGGTGAGCCGGATGATGAGAACGTCGTAAAGCAGACCTATCAACGACATGTGAACTGTGAAATATTAAAATTCATAGATTTGGTAAAGGGACATTATTGGGTAGAGTAATAACATACGATTAATTGACCGATTGGAAATTGAGGGATGATTTCGGGAACTTTGATACAACAACGTGACAGAGGGAAAGGACTTCAGATCTTACCCCATTATGAACTGCGATATTGAGAAGAAGAAATTCGAGATTCTGTCATTGGGCTCATACTCTCTGACTGAGAGCCTGATATTTTGCTGATCGACTGGTGACCTGAGGACGAAGACTGATTCTGTTTGCTGACCCATATCATGGATAGGTAGATAGGACAATGACTGAACTGCATTTTCATGCCTTTTCTTTCTAGGTACCATCTGTGCTGACTTAATACTTTTCTTTAGGTAGATGTTTTCCAAATTTGTGTTCTAAATTGTTTGCATGAAGCCCCACATGCTGATGCTAATTGGTGCTAGCTTAGGTTACTCATGTGACGACTGACAAAATACAGGGACAAATGGTTGACGGACTATCTTGCTGAACTTGATGGATGTCATAGTTTTTTTTACTCAATTGGGTTTATTAATGTCTTGTGTTGATGCCTCAGAATGTCTTTTGATTGAAGCTTTGATTAGATCACGTCTTCTGCGACTTTCTGATTAGCAAGTGTTATTGGAACTGATTTGATTAGAGTTGATGATTAAAATTCATGACATAGTATTGTTAACGAATAGGGAATAAACTTACAAAATTTATACCTAATGGTGTGGTTATTCATGGCTGAAGAGTCATGGTGAGTGAAAATTTACTGACTCCATTGATTATTATTAATTTGACTAATGGTTATTGATTATTGTGTGTTGATTTCTGATTCTGTGTCGAAGCTATGGTAAGAACACCCTATAGGAATCAAAAGGTTCGACTTATAGGCGTCCCCTTGTAAGTTTACTTATCTTATTAAAGACCGATGCGCCAACATTATCCTACTTCATATGGCAGTCTTGCAACCATTTTGGAGTATGTATAAGCGCTGAGAACGCTGATGTATAACTGACCGATCAAACTTCAGTGAGTCCTCAGCATTCACTGAAGTACTGCCTTCTTCTAGACGCCCAGGAATATCAAGTAGAATGTCACTCTCCTTACTGCTGTCAACCATCACATGTTTATCAACCTTCTTGTTTACGTTACCTTTTCTAAGACATTCTGGAACCTTAACCACTTTGCTCATACTCCAAACATTCCCATCTGATAATTCTATCACCCGATTACCAATGCTTACAATTTCCATAAGCTCTGAAAACCTAGATTCTCCAGACTTAACTAATCTGCCTTCCTTTACCCGCCCCCATTCACCTACTCTCAAATCATGTAACTTTTTGCAGGATTTTTCTCTTTGACACATTGGTACTTCCCTATTCCAGACCCTTCAGTCAAGTTTCTCCCTTTCACAACACCCCTTGCTTCATCTTTAAGGTCCAACATCCAAGATTGTCTTAAGTTATATATAAGTGGTCTTCCTCTCATTTTCTCAAAAGGTGCTCTCTCTCCAGGTAACCTGGGTGTGGCAGAATAGCTCCATAATAGGTCATTGATGGTTGAATAACAATTGTTCACATTAATACTAGCGAATTGCAATACTACCTTAACACCTTAATCCATCTTTCTACAAGTCCATTGCTTTGCGGGTAATAAAAAGATGTCTCAATATGATCTATGCAATGTCTTGATAGAAATTAAATCATCTCCCTAGATGTTAGTTGGACACCATTATCGTTTAACAGGCTTTTGGGAAAGTCTTCCCTTTCAAAAACCTCCTCCATAAAGTCAATTAGACATTTAGATGTCACTTGTCTAACAATTATCAACTCAGGACACTGAGAGATCTGATTAATTAACACATTAGAGTATACTTGAGAGTTAGACAGACATATTGGACCTCCTATGTCAAATGAAATTCTCTCCCAAATCCTACGAGCATAGATAATGTCGTTTTAACATAAATAATTTTCTTTTCAGGTTTGTCACTTCTGGTACATTCTATGCAAAAGCCTACTTTATTTTCAACACTTCTGTCTACTCCAGGCCACCAATAATCACGTCTGATATTCCTCTTCATACTACTTATAGCTAGGTGCCCTTCATGTGCCATATTTAACACCATCTCCTGCACACTTTCAGGAACCACAATTTGTTCACCACAAAACAATACTCCTTTTAATTCTGATGATTCTTCAGCTACATGAAAGCATGATAACACATTTTCTCCCACTTCTTTTTTTATTAAGACATTTGTTTTTTATGTATTCCTATACTCTTAGAATTTCCTCATCTTCCAAACAAGCATTTTGCCACTGAAATTCAGATATGTATCCACTTGAAACTTCACAGATGGATATAACTCTCTCCCAAATCATCATCTCTAATATTTGTCTCATTCAAATCATTAACTGGTAGACGAGATAAACAATAAGCTAATATATTTCTGGAACCTGGTGCATGTTATATGTTAAAATGTAATTCTTGAAGTTTATATTGCCCTCAAGCAACTCTAGGCGTGGCTCTTTTACAACCTTTGGTTGTGAACAAATGTACTCAAGGTCGGTGATCTGTCATATCTCTTAATGGTACACCATATACATATTTCTAACATATTTTTCCCCCACCAACATGCCAGAGTATCTTTTTCTAACATGTAGTATTTTAAATCTGCATTTCTCAGTGGTCTCGAAGCGTACGCAACAATTGCTAACTTTCCATCAAGGTATTGCAAAAGAACAGCTGCAATACCCACATTACTAGCATCCGTCATAATAACAGACTTACATTTCGTGTCAAATGATGCTTGAGCAGGAGCTCTGACAATAGCTTTCTTTAGACCATGAAACTCTGCTTTGCATTTTTCAGCCCATACAAATTTTTCATTTTTTCCATAAGTTCTCTCATGTTCTTTGTTTTTTCTGAGAATAAAGGAATATGCTTTGCATAATATTCTGAAATCCCTAAAAATGAGCTAAGCTTTTCACAGTATGGGGAGCATATGGCTCTAACTAGACTTTGTTTGGGAGATATATCTTCTATATGGCTCTAACTAGACTTTGCTTGGGAGATATATCTTCTATACTGATGTTATGACCTAAATATTCTACCAAATCCTTTTCAACTTTACATGTGTCTATGCTTCAGGTTAAACCATTCCTTTCAAGGACTGATAGCACTTTGTTCTTTTTTTGTTTTTCCCTCAAGCCAATATATCTTCTTGGAAATATACAACATTTTTTTCATCCTTAAATAAATTATGCATCAACCTTTAAAATACAGCTCATGCTGAAGTAACTCCAAGGGCATTCTTTTGTAATGATACGCACCCTTTGGCGTTATAAAAGATCTATAATATCTACTTTCATCATGCAAAGCTATCTGATGAAACACATTTGTTAAATCTAATGTGGAGAATACAGTTACACCCCTTAATAAGGAAAACATTTCACTAATACTGGGTAGGGGATGACGATATACCCACACACAATCATTTAGATCCCTTGAGCCCATGCAAAGTCTTCTCTTCTCATTTGGTTTATGCACAACTACAACTGGTGATAATCACTCGAATGATTCAATTCTTCTATTATGTCCAGAAAAACAAAGCATTTTCAACTCTTCCTTAAATGCATCTCACATTGATAATGGCACATTACGGACCTTATGGTTTTCTTTTAGAATAATTTAATGAACAACATTTTTTAATAATCCCAAACCAGGAGACAAAACATTTGGACACAGATCAGCCTAATTCAAAGCTTTTTGATCATTTACCTGTGGTACTAGATCATCATACCCTAGAACTTGGTCAGGGTGATTAGGGTTCAATATTATCATTAGATCCCTCTGTTGTAGCCACTCCAAAAGACATGAACCTTCTTTAGCCACATAAATCTGAGCATCAATCATTTTCCTTCATAGTTGAGGGTTGACTCAAATATCATATTACATCGATTAGTTTATTACCATTACACACTAACCTCATGAGTGGTAACAATTTTACATTTGGGAATGATGGGAGTAAATCATCACCAATCACAGTATGAAGCATCTTTTCTTATTTGACGTACACACACATAAAATTAAATTTTCTGGCTCATCATCATTTTGATTTCACTGATTGGGTTGTTGCCTAGCCTAATCATCTTATTTCTATTTATAGCTCTTCTTTTGCACGTTCTATTATAGTTCCTGTAAATGTGTCCTATGGCAGGACACATCTTGTCATTGGCTAAATGTCCAGCTAACCCACATTTAAAACATGAATATTCTTTCTTTTCAGTATTATCACTACCTCCCTGCAAATTTCCCAGGGATCCCTTTTTATTTCTTACTGATTCTTTCTTACCATCTGTGCTATTTCTGTGTTATTCAGGACTAACTGTTTCATACCTCGCTTCATATCTTCATATTGGTGACGATATCAATAACTTTTTCCAGACTTAAATCATCTACCAAAAGCAACTTTTCTTGTAATTTGGAATCGGAAGTCTTGTGTACCTTCTTGTCGCGATTCATTTGCTCCTGAAACACTCCATAATTACATTTAGGGGATAGAATTCTTAGATCATCAACAAATGCATCAGTTGACTTACTGGGTAATTTACTTCTTCCCAAAAATGTATATTGTGCTACTACCTCGTTAACTCTTTTTTTATAATATAAATCTATTTTTTGAATGGCATCTTCGTACACATCGATTTCCGGTTTTTTCTCATCCTCTGTCCTTAATGAGAGTGGGTCATTTAAAATATGTCTACCTTCTGCACCACAACAATGTTTTAATATAGCAAACGTACGTTTGTCTGTATATATCTTCCCTCCAATAATGTCTAAATATGATTCAAATCCATCTTTCCAATGGTACCAGTCTAATACAGGTTCTCCACATTGCATTGAAAATGCTAGAGGTGCTGAATTTCCTTCCATTCTGAATAAAATAGCTGGATAAAACAACTTGCTTCAAATGGTATATGAATCATATGTGCGTATATGTTAGAAATAATACACACATATATATATAAATATGACTATATTTACATTTGTATTATTATCACTCAGAATAGTACCACGTTTAATATATATCTTATATATAAATAACATGAACAGATATAGGTCTGCGAATCATCATGTATAAAACACTCCTTGTATGTGGTGGGTGAATCATGTACAGTGTTCGCCTTTGACTGTTTTTCTTTAACTACCCATTTATATGTATTTAGTTATCTATTTATTTATTTAGTCAATAAGCAAGAATGGTGTGTGAATCATCACATTCTCACTTTGTTAGATGCTCTTAAAATGTTTAATAGAATTTTATGGTGTGCGAATACCCGAGGTTCTCCGCACTAATAAATCCAGGTGAGCGAATCACCGCTTGACACGCAGCTACTTACAACATGGCCACCAAAAGTTCAGATGACACAGCTTACTACACTAGTGCTTAGACGGCACGCAGAGGCACGCAGATTGAGATTGTGCTTTCATGCCTGTGGTCATGTGCCAAAATTGTGTGCCAGTTACTGTGACTGGCTCCAATGTTTATATTGTTTCTCCAGAAACAATACAGGCTGCCTGTGGAGCACAATGGACACTTCACCTCTTCAGAACACTACCCAGTCTCCAACAGGTTTCAAATAAGTTGCTCAGTGCCATAGGCAACTGCTGTTCAACTGCACTGTTGGCCCCAGGCTTCGATCTATAACCTCCTTGCAGCCAGTATTAGGTCCCCTGGTCCTGTATGAAGTGTTCCACACGTGCAGGCAAGTAAAATAGTAATTTATTTGACGCAAGTAAGTAAATATTGCCATCCTATCTGGATAAAGCCCAGGCCAACCATTACCAATGGAATTCTGGTTTTTGCTCATTTCAGATCACAAACCAACACCAAGATTCCACCTTAGGGACCACAATGGGTCCATCTTCATGAATGAAATGGATATTTGGGTGGCTTGGCTAAGATCATTTCTTGTCATCTTGTGGACATCTTGTCTACAGACCTGATACTGGTAGGAATGGTATCATGTTGGATCAACACATAGTCCATAGGATCCCGGAATAGAAAAGGGAATTTACATGTCACCCATATGCTGAGAGAAAACTTTAATTGAGCAGAGGATGACTATTGTAGCTAGTAAGCCCTCATAGATACCACAAAGGGCTTTCCGTCACTTTACGGAGACACTGAGGAAAATCTAGTTGGAGAAAAGATATGCAATTAGGGAACAAAGGAAGAACAGCAAATTGGATTGACTGCTAGATTGTTGAGGGAGCTTACAGCAGGTATTCAGGCAAAGCCAGAAGGCTCATCCTCTAAATGTCAATTTCCAATAGTATGAACTGTGAGCAGGAAGCCAGAGAAAGACCACAGATTGCCAGAGGGGTAGTACTAGCAGATGGTAGTATGTTGTTCCAGGCCACTGGAGAGATGTTTCTTCCCTTAGGTTACATCACTCATGAGCAGTGTATGAGGGTAGGTTATTATAGGGTAGCTAACTCTAATCTTGGAATAGCAGTGTTTGTTAGGTTTTGAATCTTAACTATAACAACCCCTTTACTTACATTCTTTAAGAGAGTTTTTATTTCTAAAATATGTTACTTTGTGACTTTATCTGCCAACTGCAACATGCCTTTAACAGCTTTTCTTTCCCTTCTAGAGATATAATTAATCCCACATCTGCTGTACTTGCTGGTTACTGGTCTTCTGCCTCTCCTCACATGCAATACTACTGCTCTCAGTGGCTGTTGGGCATTGGGCATAGTTTGTGGCCTTTGGTCACAGCACAATAAGTCAGTTTTGCAGAGTGACTATCTAGAATTTCTAATCTAAACCATCCAGATTGCTGGATGTGTATTCAGAATCTGATTTGTGACTAGAATTGTCGTGTATCTTTTCATTTTGGGGAGGTGATTATTTTTTTTTTTTAGAATACCTCAGAAAATGCTGGCTGGATTTACACCAAATTACAACGAACATTGGCAAAGCCATATGGTAGAGATATGGGCTTTGCCAATGTGTTTTAGCCATGTTGTTCCCCAGTGTGGCTGCTGTTCAACATGCCTAAAAATTAGTGGTGAAAAGGGGAGAGATTTGGAGTGGCATGGAGTGGAGTGGGGTATAATGTCATGGAGGGGTGTAAATCTGAGTGGAGGGTTGTGGAGTGTCATAGAGGGGAGTGTTATGGAGTAGAGTGTCGTGAGGCAGAGTGGAGCATCATGAAGCAGAGTACACTGATGTACAGTGGAGAAAAGTGGAGTAGAATGTTGTAGAGTGGAGAGGCATAGATTTAAGGGGCATAGAGTGGACTAGAGTGCCGTAGAGTGGAGTGACCTAAAGTGTCATAGAGTGGTATAGAGTGGAGTAGTGTGTCTTAGAGTACAGTGGAGTGGCATAGAGTAGAATGGCGTGGAGGGGCCCAGAGTGGATGGGTGTAGAGGGTCAGCGTGGAGTATCATAGAGTGGAGTAGAGTGGCGTAGACTAGAATGGCCTAGTGTTGAGTGTTGTAGAGTAGAGTTGGAGTGGAGTGCAGTAGAGTAGAGTTGCTGTGTAAGCTACGATTCTGGCGTAGCTTTTCAAGGTTTGCTTTCCCACATACATGTGACACAGGTGAACTTAGTTCAGTGCACCAGCTCTGATTGTGAAAGACAGGTTATTGTAGTCCCGCAGAACTCCATTCAATACATAGTTGAAGTGAAGTAATTGCTTTTGAGTTGCCTGAAAAGGGATCGGGCATTGTGGTAACAGTAAACCTATTTCTTTTTGCTCAGTATCGTACACCCAGCACTAAGAAGAACAGACACTTTTAACTAAAAGTATTTATTACAACATGGAACTTGTTTCTTAGTACTTCTAAAATGATCACACAGGTTATAATAAAAACAACAAGGAGGCACGTTGAAAACAACAAGAATAAAATGGACGTTTCTAACAAGGTTATAATGTCATCTACAAGTCTCACAACCTAAACTTACTCCTTTGCTCTACTCTAGGAGAGCATGTAGTAGAGCAACTTTCAAACTAGAGTTTCTTGGGAAGAAGCAGCACACTGCATACCTAATTGAGAGCTCAGACTGTCATTTTCAGAAGAACCGTGGAAGGCCTTTTCCCTACAAAAGGCAAACACCCGCTGCAGTAGCAGTTCTCAGTGGATACTCGGCTGTTACCAGCTTCAGGCAGGATGCATCAGCTTCTCTAAATGCTGGCAATAACCACTGTCTTCAGACAGTATCTTGCAGTATAATCTGATGAAGGACCTTTCTACCTAAGGGGTAGAGAGGTGGTCCTTAAATACTAAACTTTATCAGGGATGACATAGTTTTAGGAACATGGTGTATAGATTACAGGTGTCAGAGGAGGGGTCCTAAACATATCTTTGAGGAGATGGGAGATGACGGGATGTCAGTTTGAACTACACCTCTCTGATGAATTATCTAGGGAAGTTACTTGATTGCGTTGACACATTGATAAGGGAGCACTTGTTCCAGACTGAGGGTCTGATTACAACCTTGGCGGATGGTATACTCCGTCACAAACGTGACCGATATCCCGCATGCCATATTAAATGTTCCATTATAGCCTATGGAACTTGTAAAACAGCGGGAGGGATATCCATCACGTTTGTGATGGAGAATCCCATCCACCAAGTTCGTAATCAGGTCCTGAGTGTCTCATCAGGTATTTTATCTCGGTCATTATTGCAATTAACAATTTCTCAGTTCAATGAATGAGAAGGGCAGACGACATTCATGGTATTATTGTTTATAACAATTCTGACATAGGGCCTGATTTAGGTCTTGGCGGAGGGAAATACTCCATCACAAATGTGATGGCTATCCTATTCACCTTATTATGATCCCATGATATCCTATAGAGATTGTAATTAGGCGGACGAGTATTCCTTCCGCCAAGGCCTAAATCAGTAGAGTAGAGTGGCACAGAGTGAAGTGGCATAGAATTAAGTGTGAAAGAGTAGAGTGTCATTTTGTGAAGTGATAGGGTAGAGTGGTACTGTGTTGAGTCCAGTGGAGAGGGGTAGAGAGGAGTGGCAGAGTGTTGTGTTGTGTAGTGGAGTGGCACAGAGTGGAGTTGTGTAGAGTGGCATGCAGTAGAGTTGAGTAGCACAGATTAGAATAGAGTGCATTGGCTTACAGCGCTGTAAAGTACAGTGACGCAGTGTTGTAGAATAGAGTGGTGTAGTGCATTGATGTACTTAAGTGGTGTAGAGTGCAGTGGCGCAGAGTGCAGGGGGATAAAATGCAGCGGCGCCCAATGCACCATTGTTAAATGAAGTGGTGGGGAATGCAGAGGCTTAAGTAAAAGTAGAGTGACCTAAAGTGCAGTGATGTATAGTGCAGAGGCATACAGTGCAGTGGCATACAGTACAGTGACGTAGAGTACAGTAGTGCAGAGCAGAGTGGCATAGAGTGCAATGGCGTAGAGTGGTGCAGAGCAGAGTGGCACAGAGTGCAGTGTTGTAGAGTAGAGTGATACAAAGTAGAATGGCATAGAGTGCAGTGCATAAAGTAGAATGGCGCAGCGTAGATTGAAGTGGTGTAGAGGACAGAGGTGTGGAACGGTGCAAGGTAGGGCAGAGTGCCAGAGTGCAGTGGCATAGAGCAGAGTGGTGTAGAGCACAGTAGAGTGCAGTGGCGGAGAGTGATGTGCTGCTGAGTAGAGTGGCATAGAGTGCAGTGCCACAGAGCTGCGCAATGCTGAGTAGAATGGCATAAAGTAGAGTGCATTGGCGTAGACTGCAGTAGAGTAGCATAGAGTAAAGTGGTGCAAAGTAGAGTGCAGTAGCACAGAGTGCACTGGTGCAGAGTAGAGTGGCATAGAGTTCAGTGGTGGAGAGTGCAGTGATGCAGAGAAGAGCATCACAGCGTGCAGTGGTGTAAAGTAGAGTGGGTAGAGTGCATTGGTATAGAGTGCAGTGGCTTAGGGTAGAGTGATGCAGATACAGTGGCGCAGATTAGAGTTGTGTAAAGTGCAATAGCGTAGAGTAGAATGGTCTAGAGTGCAGAGGCATAGAGTAGAGTGTTGCAGAGTATAGTAAAGTGGCATAGAGTGCAGTGGTACAATTAGATTGGTGTAAAGTGCAGTCTAGAGTGCAGTGGTTTAGAGTAGAGTGACATATAGTGGTGCAGAGTAGATTTGTGTAGACTGCAGTGGCGTTGAGTGGAGTGGTGCAGCATAGATTGCATTGGTGTAGAGTGCAGTGGCTTACAGTGGAGTTTGAAGAGTGGAGTGGCACAGAGTGAATTAGTGTGTGTAGAGGGCAGTGGCATAGAGTACAATGTTTCAGAGTAATGTGAAGTAGTACAGAGTAGAGTGATGTTTGATAGAGTAGAGTGGTGCAGGGTAGTGTGCAGGAGTGTACACTGGAGTGGCACTGAGTGCAGTGATGTGGAGTTGAGTGGTGTAGAGTGCAGTGGCATTGAGTTCAGTGATGCAGAGTAGAACAGTGTGTCGTAGAGTAGATTGGCATAAAGTGCAATGGCCTGTAGTGGAGTGGTTCAGAGTAGAGTGCACTGGCATATAATGCAGTGTTGCAGAGTAGAGTGGCTTAGAATGGAGTGGTGTAGAGTGAAGTAGTGCAGAGTAGAGTGAAGTGCCAAGGCTGGAGTGGTGTAGAGTGCAGTGGTTAAGAGTACAGTGATGTAGAGTAGAGTGGCATAGAGTGCATTGACAGAGTATAGTGGCGCAGAGTAGAGAGGCGTAGAGTGAAGTGGCTAAGAGTGGAGTGGTGCAGAGGAGAGCAGAGTGGCATGGAATGATGTCGAGAGGAGAGCATTTTGCAGTTTTACTAGTGTATCTATACAGCACACAAACAATAATGTGTGGAAATGGCCTCAGGTAGTGTATTGATTTGTTTTGGTCTGATTAAAATATTTGTTTCCACCACACTCCAGAATTATAAAAAATGTGCTTCATTTGTGTTTTTCTAATGCTGGTATATTCTGACATATCTGCACAGCATATTTACAGACATTTACATTTTGTTGTGTGCAAGACTGTTACATAAATTCTATTACTTTGAAGTCAGAGAAAGAAAAGTAGATACCAACCTCCCTCAGAAGACAGAGTCTGACATTTGACATCTGCCTCTGAATGCCCAGCAAATGTGACAAGATAAGAACAGGATTTAAATGCCTGTTTACAGAAAGTAAACATAGGTGGAAAAATACAGTAAACAGGCTGTGCTCCATGAAAAGGATGATCTCAAGCTGGACAGCCTAAAACAAATAAAGTCAGCTAATTGAAAGAAAGCAAACGTGAGTTATAAACCACAAAGCCAATGGTGAGCAATGGGTGGAATGCATTCCCAGGGAAGCTGTCAGAATGTCCCAAGAGGCCTTGAGAAAATCAGATAGATGTGCTAGCTGGTAGACTTTGACCTAAAAAGCACTGTAAAGTCAGTGGACTTTGTCTTCATATTAAGGTTGATGCGGTTCTTTCTAGTGGATTTGGACTATCATTCATCATCCTACAAGATATGGGACCCCTTGGGACTTCCTCCAACCAATTAGCAAAATACTTTCAGGATCAGACTTACATTTTGTACAGTATTATCAATTAAAGCAAATTATTAGATATCAAATGACACTATCTACTGGTTTTAATGATACTACAGATTATAATGTTGGTGGTAGCACCTATGTAGCTATAGTCCTGTTGCGCTTTTTGTGAGAAGTTACTGTTTTAGTTTACTAATAGCTTTGGTACCTTTTGACGAATCTGCTGGAAATTGTCAATTTGTATGATGCGTTTAGTCTGTTTTCTCGTCATTCCATGCTAGGTGATTAAGGTAGGGTACAGGATTATTTGATATGAAGTAAAAGTAGCATTTTCCATTTTTTATTCATAGGAAATTGAGCTCTCTTAATGTTTTTTTTCTTTTAATTAATTCAATAGTTTTTAAGATGTTTGTTTTACA
This sequence comes from Pleurodeles waltl, assembly GCF_031143425.1. Taxonomy (NCBI): domain Eukaryota; kingdom Metazoa; phylum Chordata; class Amphibia; order Caudata; family Salamandridae; genus Pleurodeles; species Pleurodeles waltl. The sequence continues at coordinate 213,030,128 of NC_090442.1, forward strand.
AAAAGGTTGGGTGGACTTGGCGGGCTAAATTTAATGCATAACTTGATGGTGTATTTGTACGTTTTAAAAAATACGGATATGACTGTAAAACATTTAAAAAATATTAAAGTCTGATTAGATGAAGGCGCATTAGTCCGTATTTTGATATCCTCGGATTTGAGTGATCTAATTGGCTGTCCATTTTCTGTGCCACTTAAGCCTATATTATTTGTGCAGACTGGTAGAGAACATGCTTTGCAAAATGCTTGTTAATACTCACTAAGTCATGATTATGTGGGTTTTAAGTTGAAGTGAGGTAAAGACACTCGTACAGCACCCTCTACATATTCACCTCACTTGCACTGGATGTCACTGATCTCCCCGCAGTGGTCACCAAGAAATGCCCACATGCCTTATCCAACTTCAGAAGAATGTGTGCACACAGCCTGCATGATATTTGGGCACAAATTGTACTTAAATGCCTATTATGCTCTTGCTTAGTGGTATATCATACTTTATGAATCATGCATAACATACCAATGATCCCACGCTGCTGGTTGGGTTGCAAAATGCAACTACAATTGGGGAGAGTGTTCCCCTCTCAACCACTCTAGTGCCTCCACTCCTATTGCATTAATGATAACTAGGCGGTTCTAAAATAAGCATGGATACATTGCGACCTTTTGCGGTAGAAGCTTTGTAAGTATTCTCCTTTGTGTCTCGAGGAGGATTTTAGGGTTTCAAATGAGTGCACGTAACATAAATATCATAACTTCCCAAAAGCTAGTGTATGTAACAAACTGACATGAGGACTTAATGGACTTTTGGAGGCCCAGTGGGTTACAACAGTGATGTATTGCTGGTCAAGAAAGTTCTTTAGCTACATAATGGGAAGCAAATTTGTACCTGGAAAATGGGAGTTTTCTCCTCTTGATAAGAAGTGTTGTGTTCCTTATAAAAGAAAGATTTTGGGGAATGGAGAAATGCTCACAGCAAGACCAAAAGATACAGGATGAATTGGTGAGAGAAAGGCAAAGATAGTGTTTAGAATATTATGGATGACTTTAACTTTCTACAGATGAAAATAAAAATGTGGTCTTAGAGTGGCACTATAGATATAGAGAAAAGTCATGTTTTGTGGGTACTGGGGACTGTGTTGTCTTTGATATTTTCTATCAAAGTGTAATTTCAGATCCCATTCGTTCTACCACCGTCTCTCTGTGCCTTACTACCCCTAGTATGCCCGGCAGCTGAATTGCCAAAATTTATTTTGCTACCTTGGAATCCTAATATCTTACCTGCCGGCTTTAGCTTCAATACACCACCCAGTTCTATTTCCACTTTGATCACTCAACCTGAGAGCTTACTAGTTACTTACGAGTTACTTGTTAGCTTTTGAATTACTACCTGGATTGCTCCTCCTGCCATTCCCCTCCAGGTTTTGACATACTGCGATCCCGACTTTGATCACAACTGCCAACCCTTAAGTTAGTCTTAGCTCACAAACAGCAATAATTTGCTTGCTGGTGGCTTAATTCCATGTGCACTCTTGGGCCCGTATTTATACTCCGTTTGCGCCGAATTAGCGTAGTTTTTTTCGACGCAAATTCGGCGCAAAACTAACGCCATATTTATACTTTGGCGTTAGACGCGTCTAGCGCCAAAGTATGGGCAAATAGCGTCATTTTTTTGCGTGAACGCCTTCCTTGCGTTAATGAGATGCAAGGAAGGCGTTCCCGTCTAAAAAAATGACGGCGACGCAAATGCGTCGTATTTATACTCCCGGGCAAAAATCACGCCCGGGAGGTGGCGGGTCAAAAAACCCCGCATTTGCGCCACTTTTTAACGCCTGGGTCAGGGTAGGCGTTAAGGGGCCTGTGGGCTCAAAATGAGCCCACAGGTGCCCTCCCATGCCCCCAGGTACCTCCCCTGCCACCCTTGCCCACCCCAGGAGGACACCCAAGGATGGAGGGACCCATCCCAGGGACATTCAGGTAAGTTCAGGTAAGTATAATTTTTCATTTTTTAAATTTTTTTTTGGTGGCATAGGGGGGCCTTATTTGTGCCCCCCTACATGCCACTATGCCCAATGACCATGCCCAGGGGACATAAGTCCCCTGGGCATGGCCATTGGGCAAGGGGGCATGACTCCTGTCTTTACTAAGACAGGAGTCATTTAAATGGCGTCTGGGCGTCGAAAAAAATGGCGCAAATCGGGTTGAGGCGATTTTTTTGCCTCAACCTGACTTGCCCCATTTTAAGACGCCCTAACGCCATTTTCCCCCTACGCCGGCGCTGCCTGGTCTACGTGGTTTTTTTCCACGCACACCAGGCAGCGCCGGTCTGCTAGCGCCGGCTAACGGCATTCCATAAATACGGCGCCCGCATGGCGCTTCAGAATGGCGTTAGACGGCGCTAAATTTTTTGACGCTAAACTGCGTTAGCGCAGTTTAGCGTCAAAAAGTATAAATATGGGCCTTGGTCTCTGGCCTTGGTCAGTATCTACCTCACTTTCCACCCAAATCTCCTTCGCATCTCAACCACCCAGTACTATCCTTGGTTTATGTTGGCACGTGGCACTAGGACCACACGCACACCAGGTGTATGTGTGGTCACTGGATACCACTTCCGGTCACCTGCGACTGCGGCGGGGTCCTGGCCGGAACCGATAGAGACTACTGGCCAGCACCGCGTGAAGACAGACGTGCCCACCCGTGTGGCAGAAATAAAGAATAACAAGCATGCACCCTTACCGGTCTCCAGCGTTATCCTTTGTGAGTCGTGCACCACGACAACAGTTTACCTCTATGACATCATCAGTGCCATGGGGCTCCCTCATTTCCTGAAGTAGCGACTGCTCCTGGTCTTTGCTGGTGTGGTACTGAGCTCAGAAGATCTTAAAGGGACTAGTTATGAACCATACTCATGGTGTTTGAAGTTACCCACCGTAGTAATGGTGTTTGAAGTTGCCTACCGTACTTATGGTGTTTACACTAAAGGTGTACGCGCAACCAGTGTGTAGTACTCCTGTGAGAACAACAAGGTAGGTTCGACCCACCAATCGCCCCAGCCCCAACACGTCATAATACCCCTCCCCTTCGTGATCATACCTAAATACCAGGTCTTGATTCCCAGTATTTCTGCAGTAACATGCCGCTACTGTACCTGTAAAAACAAGTGTTACTTCCCCTTCGTTTTGGAAACTCTGCACGTCGTTGAATTTCGTGTTGTGTGACCGTCACTCCATCAGTCAGCATGGACATCCGGAAGTGTCAGAAGTTCGTGCCATCTCACCTTATACTTGAAACAGTCACATATTAACATATTACCCATATTATTTGCCGAAGCGACGTGTTTGCCGCTCTGGTTTAGCAGCATTAGGCCCCAGTGAAAGGGTGCGGGATGTGTAAAATTTCAAAATAAACAAAGTAAAATAAAGAAAAAAGGTTGCCAAGTTTCATTGCTGTTTTTTAAAGATGTTGCAACCCCACCATACTGAGGTGCACATAACGAGTGGTCACTTAATTCCAGTGGGGACAGTAGCAGGGGTTATTGGCCCCATTATTCGGAACAGTGGCAGCCTGGTGTCGTTCACCGAGAAACTCCGCCTTCTACAAGCAGGCAGAGTTTCTGTGTGAAATCTACCGGGGATTGGGAATATGAGTAAAAGCCAGGAAACTTTGGACTCTAATTCCTAACTCTGCAGTAATTCCTCATTCCTTAGGAGACATTTAGGGTCCCACATCTAATCCTTGCTATCTCTGCTCCCCTGGAGTTACGAAGATCTCTGAAACTAGGGGCCGTATTTATACTCTGGTTGCGCCGAATTTGCGTCGTTTTTTTCGACGCAAATTCGACGCTAAACTAACGCCAACTAACGCCATATTTATACTATGACGTTAGACGCTTCGGGGGCCAAAGTGCCCGGAGTGAGCGTCATTTTTTAGCGTGAACCCCTTCCTTGCGTTAATGAGATGCAAGGGAGGCGTTCCCGTCTAAAAAAATGACTCCCAGGCCTTTACGTGGTATTTATACTCCCGGGCAAAAATGACGCCCGGGAGTGGGCGTGGCCAAAAACGGCACATTTGCGCCGCTTTTTAACGCCTGGGTCAGGGATGGCGTTAAGGGACAAGTGGGCTCAAAATGAGCCCAGAGTGCCCTCCCCTGCCCCCAGGGACCCCCCCTGCCACCCCTGCCCACCCCAGGAGGACACCCAAGGATGGAGGGACCCATCCCAGTGAAGTACAGGTAAGTTCAGGTAAGTATAATTTTTGTTATTTTTCAATTTTTTTTTGTGGCATAGGGGGGCCTTATTTGTGCCCCCCTACATGCCACTATGCCCAATGACCATGCCCAGGGGACATAAGTCCCCTGGGCATGGCCATTGGGCAAGGGGGCATGACTCCTATCTTTACAATGATAGGAGTCATGTTGATGGGGGATGGGCGTCGAAAAAAAATGGCGCAAGTCGAGTTACGACGATTTTTTCGACGTAACCTGACTTGCCCCATTTTAAGACGCCCATGCGCCATTTTCCCCCTACGCCGGCGCTGCCTGGTGTACGTGGTTTTTCTTGCGCACACCAGGCAGCGCCGGTCTGCTTGCGCCGGCTAACGCCATTCAATAAATACGGCGCCCGCATGGCGCTTCAGAATGGCGTTAGCCGGCGCAAAACTTTTTGACGCTAAACTGCGTTAGCGCAGTTTAGCGTCAAAAAGTATAAATATGGGCCTAGGTGCTCACAGAGTTACTCCTTCCAAATGTGGGAACATCAGAATTAGGCCCTGATGAGGGTGGGTGGCGTTAGAGGGCCTTCCAGATTATGTGAGTGGGCATCTCACTGTACTGCAGCTCACATTAACAAAACCTGTAGGGACCTGTTTACAAGTGATTTTACGGTTACCCTGCAATAAATTCACACTAGTATCATGAAATTACAAGCATTATCCTATGGAATGGGGAATTACCATGTTTTTCCAGTTGTAAAACCACATGGAATGCCCAATGCCATGGGGATTTAACCCTGACTTTAAGAACCTGCACAGAGGAGGTGGTAAATGTGTGTGGTGACTTGTGTTAAATGGAACCTGAATGAGGAGAGTGGGCTAGGTAGAGAAGGGGAAGAGAAGGTTTAGTCTGGTGGGGGGAGCACTGTATGCTCTCTTCTGCCAAAACTTACAGGGAATGAGGCTTCACTACTGCTGCAGCCAAAGCCCCAATCGATTGTTCTACCCAGAATTACCTACGTTGGAGAGAAAGTCCATGCAGTGATTGTGGTAGAATCTGGGTCTAAGTGGTGGAAGTATTTTCGGTTCAAGAGTTGTGAAATTGCCACAACTTCACCTACCACTGAGGTTCCATTGAATAGAGCAGCTTCGTTTTATGTTTCGAGAAGAGCAGTGCTGTGCTCTGCTGGAATGGATGCATCCTTAAATATACAGAGAAGATGGCGTCTGAATTTTTGATAACCTCGTGGGGTGGTCAGGATCATAACAGTGGCTCTCACTCATCTACTGAAGGAATCGGAAGGACATGGTTTGTTTCTGCCTGGTGTTGTAAATTAAATGCAAATCTGAAAAACACATTTTTATCAGACCAAAATAGATTAATGTGTGCTTTCATACCAATATGTGAATATTTTGGTTTTGAGCAGCTGGACATGTCGGACTTTTGAGGCATCTGGCTGGAAATTATCCCTATTCCGCTACTGCTATATTTGTTTTATGGATGAAATAAGGGAGGGGAATGGAAAGATACAGAGAGAAACTGAAGGAGACAGGGAGCTAGTTAGATTTGATGGAGGCAGGTTTGAAATAGGTGAACCAGAAGGGCTGCAAGGCCTATTCCACTGACCTCCTCAGTAAGTAGCGTAGCATCGTGTGCACTAGTATGGAATGCTTCACATTGCCCTGTGGCCGTGCAGGCATGTTGGGATATACACACAAACTGAGAAAAATAAAACAGCGATGGGTGGAATGTTCATTTTAATCTCAGCCACTAATAAATACACTGGATCACATTAAGGCCCATTGTTTGTTTTGTCCACTATGCCACTTCAGACAGGGATTAGTCATAAAGAATTCAAACTTGGTCAGTTCAGTCTACTTGCCAGGTCAGAGTCCCTCTATAAAGCAACAGAAGCAACACCAAAGTGGTTTTGGTCTTGCCGGACCTCATCGGTACGGTGCAGTTTGAGTCCTATTCCATAGCAAAGCTATGCAACCTATATCTGGTCCTGCTGCAGAAGGAACAAGGCTCATTTGCATATGGTTGGTAAGTTAGTGCTATTGGCTGAAAATGTGAGGTACAGGAGGGCCTCTTCTGCAAATAAACTAATTAGTAGTCAGGATCACCGTCTGCCTCATATCCATGTGCAAGAGATATTGGCTTGACTAAGGCAGGGAACCCATCTCAGACTTACTGACATCCACCCATTACTATATGGCTCCTCAGGATATCAATGGCTCTCCCTCTCTTGCTGATAACACATCACTAGGTATTACGGGATCCCAGTAAACAGCCTATGCCTTGCCTGCAAGGTGGTTGTTCATGGTGGCCCCACATCTTGACCTTTTAATGTCTACTGTCCCTTTGGACCACTCCAGTCTCAGGATATCAAGCCATTCACTGCATCCACATCTGAGTCAGCACCCATTCAACAATATATAAACATGCAGATCGCATCCAGTAATGGATGAAAGAGTTCCTTTTGCCATAATGGAAACAAGAGAGTTACAGCTAGAGGCAGCCCAGTTCCTAAGAAAAATAAATGAACATATGTGGGATTGTTTTCAAATTTCTGAGACAAAAGGTAAATTTTTTGAGGAAAGCCTGATAAATCTGCACAAACAACAGTGCAATTGTATGTAGATGGTTCTTATTTTAATATGTGAATAATGAAATAGAGGACAGCAAGGTGTACTGACCTGTTAACTTACTTTCAGTACAATTTAATGTTTAGACAGTAAGCTGATTGTAATTTGTTGGGTCATGGATGTTAAGGCAATACAAATGCCATGAGTAGCATCAGTGACATCAAGCAGGGGTGGCTCCTCCATAAGGGCAGAGGAGCGTCACCCCCCGCCAGAAGCAGCAGCTGTAAACCTTTCAAAGAAAAGGTAATAAACTATGTTTATTATCCTTTTTTATGAAAGGGGCATGGCCACGCGGGTGACGAGTGTGAGGGGGAGTGTTCAACACTCGCCCTCAGAGCGCATGTGAGTTTGGCCGGCCATCTTGGGACAGCCACACACACATGCGCAGTAGGCTCCCTCCAGCCCAGAAACACAATTGGTGGGCTGGAGAGAGACTGCACAAGCTCTCAGTCTGCCTGGGAGCACCCTTGCTGGGCGCTCCCAGACAATCCTGAACTCTAAGCTGGGAGCCTCTGCCTGCCTGCAGCGAGACGAAGGAGGCAGAGGAGCGGCGCGGGAGTGGAGGTACGTTTTTTTTTTATTTTTATGATTTTTTATTTTATGTAATTCTTCTCTCTCCCCCGCCTGTGCACCGCCCCGCCCTATTCTAATAAGCACGAGCCACAACTGACATCAAGCCTCCTTTGACTGTTGATACCATCACATGGTTGACTTTTTCTCTAAGCCTTAAACGCTTGACAGACACTTATTTGCAGTTGTGAAGCCCTGGGATGGGCAGGGAGTGCAGACTATGGGCCTCATTCCGACCCTGGCGGTCATAGACCGCCAGGGTGGAGGCCCGAGGTAGCACCGCCAACAGGCTGGCGGTGCTACATGGGTAATTCTGACCGCGGCGGTAAAGCCGCGGTCAGAAAAGGGCAACCGGCGGTTTCCCGCCGGTTTACCCCTGCCCAAGGGAATCCTCCATGGCGGCGCTGCTTGCAGCGCCGCCATGGGGATTCCGACCCCCTTCCCGCCATCCTGTTCCTGGCGGTTGTTACCACCAGGAACAGGATGGCGGGAACGGGTGTCGTGGGGCCCCTGGGGGCCGTTGCACTGCCCATGCCACTGGCATGGGCAGTGCAGGGGCCCCCTAACAGGGCCCCATTAAGATTTTCAGTGTCTGCCTTGCAGACACTGAAAATCGCGACGGGTGCCACTGCACCCGTCGCACCCCTTCAACTCCGCCGGCTCCATTCGGAGCCGGCTTCATTGTTGAAGGGGCTTTCCCACTGGGCCGGCGGGCGGCCTTCTGGCGGTCGCCCGCCGGCCCAGCGGGAAAGTCGGAATGGCCGTCGCGGTCAGAGCGGTCTTCTGACGGGGTTACTTTGGCGGGTGGCCTCCGCCGCCCGCCAAAGTCGGAATGACCCCCTATGTCCCTTAAATGTCTCTCGGAGTGCTTTAAAGGGGCAGGTACTCTTCGGTACCTCCACTTCTTTAATTTGAAGGCAGAGTACCTGCACTTCTCAGCACTGCTACATTACATTTAATATAAGAGTGCCGGCATAGTCTTGTCCCTTCATCAAAGAAAATTTACTCTTCTCTGTTACACTAATGGGGGCGCTCCTATGCACCCAAATTAATTTAAAAATCTCACTTTCCCAATTTCATTTACTGCTCCTGGGCAGTTGAATAATGCCCTTAATCCCCTGTTGAAATGCTCAAGTAAGCTGTTTCCTTCTGGATGATATAAGAAGGTGGTTTTATGAGTGGTACCATTTCTTTTCAAGAATTTTTGAAAATTCTCCACAATAAACTTTGTTTGAGAGAAGGGCTGCCTAATTGTATAATAACTGATATTCGACCAAAGTCTGTCCAAAAACATAATGATTCTTTCACAATCTGCTTTACAAACAATTTCAATTTCTGTCCATTTAGAGAAATGATCCTCTAAAACTAAAGTGTACTTGTGATCACCTTCATCGCCCTCTACCGGACCCACTACACCCAGACCAATTATTTCCCAAGATATATTGGGACATTCAATGGGAATTAGAGGAGGTTAGAGTCCCTTTTGGCATTTCTCAGACTTGTTGCATTCCATACAATCTTGTATATTCATTTCACTTTGCTTATCCAATCCAGGCCACCAATAATTACACTTTACTCTTTGCTTAGTCAAAGACACCCCAAGATGTCTCTCATGACACACATTCAGAATTATTTTCCTATGTGCAACAGGTAGTACAACTCTACTGCATCTGAACAACATGTTATTTTCCATACACAGTTTATTCCTCACTTCCAAAACACTCTTTCGTCCAAGTCTAAGTCTCTCTTGCTAGGGCAGCCTTTATGAAGGTACACAATTCTTTTTAAACAAAACCATCATCTTTATCCCAACTATCTCTCCATTCAAACATGGTAATGCCTTCCATTCTGCCACTGAATAGTCCAGACGCACAACCTTCTTGACACACTTGCTCATCTTCTTTTTGAATAGGTAAAGGCATTCTGCTGAGAAAATCAGCTACACTGTTCTTGACCCCTGCTCAGTATTGTACATCATATGTAAAATCCAGCAATTTTATCAACATTCTACTCAATCTTGGAAACACATTTTGCAAACCAGCAGTTGATAATGTCTTTGTTAAAGGTTTATGATCTGACCTTAACAATACCTGAAAAACCCACACAAATTGATAAAAGTGGTTTAATCCCACATGCAAGCCAATGCCTCTCATTCAATCACTGAGTATCTTTCTTCCTCTGGGGACAAAGAATGTGATGCACAAGGAAATACCCACTCGTTGTGCTCATGATTACATTGTGACACCGCTGCCCCCAGGCCTTTATTAAATGCATCAGTTGTCACAATGATTTTACATTTTGGATCAAAACCTTTAAGTAAAGATGCATTGCAAACATAATTTGTCAAACTTACAAAGGCTTCTTGACACTCCTTCAACCACAGAAATTTTGCTTTGTTTTTGTCTTCTCTGAGAAGCTTTTATTGAACTTGGAGTAAAAAAGGTTGGACCTAAGAAAGCTCTAACATCATCATTTCCCATAGGACAAGGGGCCTTTTAATTGTTTCCACTAATTCTTATTTACTTGTAATTCCGTTCTTACTAATGCTGATTCCCAAATACACAACTTCTTCCTGTGCAAATTTGCACTTACTAAATTCAACCATTAAGCCTTTTCTTTAATTATTTCCAAAATAATTTCTCTCTTGATTACTCGCTGTCAAGTCACGAAGAAACAAGTTACTATGTCGCAGGTAATCTGAAGCTGATGAAAAGACAATTTAAGAGGCTCAGGAAATCTCTAAACAAGCTAGCGGATTAATCCTTTGCATCAGGGCAGATGGAACAAGTTTACCCTATCAAGTAAACGCCAAGAAGTCAGACTTGGCTTTGGTAAAGATGTAGAGGTGATAAGTGGAGCTAAGTTTGTTACAGAAGTGAGAGATGTGAGGCAGTGTGCTCCCAACCCCTCTTCCTCTTTAAAAGGCCCCCTTGAGCCAGTGAGCTGACAAGCTTTGAAGATGCACCTGTGTGTCTGTGAGTGGTACTTGACCTGAGAGGATTTTGGCAGCATTTCCAGCAACCCCAGATGAATTTTCTTTGTTCTCTACTCTCTACTGATGAAGGGCTAAACCCAGAAACACGTATCTAGAGATACACATCAATGTCTACACCAACTTTGGTGAAAAACTACAGATAATTTTCAAGTATAGGCTAACTGTGAACTGCATTTACCAGGATGCAAAGAGGCGAACTGTGCTGCGATGTGAGGCAGTGTGCTCCCAACCCCCATTCTTGTTACAGAAGTTATTGACGTTCTCCCCACTTAAGAATATGACAGAATCAAAGCCTACAGAAAGGCACAAACCCTCAACTAGCCAACGTTCGATTAGCCAAGCTTGTGATGGCGCTACAAGGGAAGCCTCTTGTAATCAAAAAAATAATCTGGGAAAAAGTGAAGATTTCACCCAGAAAGTGCAACCAGCTCCATTATAGCAACCAACAATCACTGCGGTGGCAGCAGGGGCCACAAATGTAGGTACAAATACAAGCATAAATAGTACTTGATTATACCACAAGGAAAGTCAGGTATGCAGCAGGCACCGACTTATCCAGCACTAGGTCCCTTTGTGATTGCCAATTATGATAATAGTCCTTCTTCACAAGCTAACACAGATCAACATCAAGCTGAAGGTAACTTGCATCTTGTGAAGTATACAACCTCGAAGCTGGCTCACAACAATAACGACAACATGTTTAATGTGGCCACTCAGTACACTTTTTTGCTCTTATCAGACAAACTCACAGTATGTCAGGGCTATTTATTTTTTGTTTTTCAATAACAAGCCCCTGCTTTGAGAGTCTGATATAAAAAAAGAAAAAATAAAGAAATATCCCAGACACTCTGGGATTTCTCTCCCATCGTTTGGGGGATATTTCTCTGTTTTCCTGTTCTGGACCAACAGGTTTTTCTTGACAATCTTGAACAGGAAAAAAGAATGTCAAAAGACAGTATGAAATACTTTGATGGCCCAATAGCCAATGGTCAAAGATTTTCATCAGCAGAGCAAGCCTATGCTACGCCGTTGGAAACATGCCCATTCTCCTGACTCTAAAACCAAAGAGGAACCAAGAGTTTTTGACAGAATATCTTGTTCGACAAACTCTAACTGAGGGTGTACATAGTGTGCCCTCTATGAGAACCTATACACAGGTGCACTTTAAAATGACCTTCAGGGTTGTAATGGTACCACATTATAGTGCAACATATAGCACAACGTCCTTACTAGATAGTGCTTATTTTATAAACCTGAAAGCTTCATACCTGACCAGAATTTTCAGTGACTAAGCAGTACTATTTTTATGCATTGAGGCTGCTCTATGTGTTCTTTCCTGACTGGTGCCCTCCTCCCATTACTCCCATTCACAGCCTGTTTGCTTTTTGTGAATTTTTTCAAACGAACACAGTGAAACAGCAGAGCTTTCTGCATTTTTGGACCAAAACTATGGAACGCTGTCCCCTAGATCTGGATGGTCTCTAATTTCTTAGTTTCTAAGTACTCTCTGAAAGATTTCTTTTTTTATTTCTTTTGTATTCATCAGTCTATCTTCTGCTTCATTCTTTTTTTCTGTGTTGTTGTTCCTAGTGCCAAGTTGCCCTGGTGTGCATGTGAATACTAATAATCATCATCATCGTTTGCATGCATTGTGGGCTCTCATCAAGCATCACTGCACTTGTGCAACCAATCAGAATGCTAGCATTGTGGCCTATAACTATAGATGTTTGCTCACGCCCTGTGGCTTTTGAAGCTGCTTTTTTTTTCCACGAGCAGTGCAATGCTTGTGACCTGTGCCTTACTATTCCAGCATGTTGTCGCTCCATTTAACTCTTCCTGGTATGTTTTAATAGTTGGGGAAGTGAAGCTTCTCGTCTGAGATGTACTTTAGCAGGGGCATTGCTTTTTACTAACAGTGGCCTCTTTTTTCACTCTCCTGGTTTGTTTAGGTCCAACATGACAGAGAAGCTGTCTACAAATCTATTTTTTTATTATTTTATTGGTATTTCTTCAAACAAAATAACAAGTACAGCATACTTAGGCAAGAACAGTTACATCACATCTGGCTGCCATCCCAGCCACTCCAGGTTCAGTACTACAAGTATATTGTTATGAATTATTTAACATATACACAGAGGGAGCTTTGGCAGTCCCAAAGGAGTATTTTCACTCACCTCATGCTATTATCTGTATGATGTATCATTTTCCACCTTCTAATGAGTGCTTGCATTGCAATGCTCGAGGGACCATTTTAAATCTCAAAAGGACAACAAATCATCAGAAATTAAACTATTTATCTGCTAGATGCATTGTACACAGAAAGCAATCTTTCTTTTGTTTTTGTCACTTCACCGGGCTTTTTAATGCTTTAGTCAGGACTCAAAGTGCAAGCCACACTTCTTGGCTTTGTCAATGCTTGTTGGGGAAGCAGCTGGGCAGTAAGTGTGGGGTGTATCTGTAGACATGGGGTGTTCATGCTACTGCTGTCTGGGTGCAAGAAATACCAAAGTAAAATGAAAATAACAGTAACATGTAGGACGAAGTATTTGTGCTTTAAACTTTGTCCAGGGATACACAGCGGATTATTAGGGGAGAGGATGTCAACCTCATTGCTTGTGCAATATTTTATACACTGTTTAATTTTTTTATAACAAATAAAATCCATTTAGTAGTCTAATACACTTTAGAATATGCTTTCTCACTGCATTTACTACACAGTTTGCAAACATGAAAGTTATACTTACCAATTGATGCTTTATTGACAATTTTTGTGATCTTTGACAAGACAAAAAAATGATATTCATTGCACTTACCAGGAAAGTATTTACCTGTTTGACATACCAAACACAGTGTAAATGGGTTTTATGCTGCTAATACACTAAATTCCAGTTCAAAGGATAGCATGGCAGGCAAATGTGATATGGCCCCCTTATTATTGCTATGCATATGGGCAAGCCATGGATTTTCTATTCAATAGGGGATGAGACCAAGCAATGTGATCTTTGTGTAATTAAACTCAGGAGAAAAGTATCCCATATATGGGCAAGATCTAACACCTATTTGTGGCAGAAAACTATACCTATATAACATATGTACATATCAAAGATTCTAACTGGCTTTTTTATGTAAGCGAGGAGTTGGAAGACTACACATTTGTGAAAAGGGAGCCAGTAGAGTTCTTTGGTGTGTAGGGTGGTGTGAGTGTGCGGAGAAAGCCTTAGACTAACTGCTGGGTTTTGTATGGCCTGAAACCTTCTGGTCACTTGGTTGGTGATGTCGACACAGAGTGCATTGCAGTAGGCCAGCATGCTGCTGATGAGGGCCTTTGTGACTGCTCCGCGAGTGTTGACTGGGAGTCTTTTGAAGATCTTCTTGAGGATTTTGTGGGTGTGGGCTGACTTGGCAGGTCATGAGGAGCTGTTTGTCAGGCACTATTCCGAGGTGCTCTGGTTGGGTTTTCGGGCAGGGTGTCGGTCTGAGATCTTCTGGCCTCCAGATTGAATTCCACAGCGAGGTGTCTTTGTCGAAGACTACCACTTCAGTTTTGTCTGTACTGAGTTTAAGACAGTTGGTTTTCATCCATCCATCTAGCGACACCGGACACAGAGGAAGTGGAATTGGTTCAGGTGCACAACATTTTGTCAGAGAGGGAGAGGATGAGCTGGATGTCACCAGCGTATGAGATTACATTGATTCGGTAACTTTGGATGATGTTTGCGTGTGAGGTCATGCAGGCATTTAAAAGATAGGGGCTGAGGAATTATCCTTGAGGCAATCCAGAGATGAGATTGGCCGCAGCCTAGGGGTAGGGAGCCAGTCTGACTGATTGGGTGTGATCTGTGAGGAAGTAACAGATCTATGAAGCACGGGTCCTTGTATGCCAGCTTTGTAGAGCTACTTAATGAAGATAGGGTGAGAGATGGTGTTGAAGGCTGAGAATAGATTGAGTAGGATGATCTACTTCCAGAGATGCTGGGGCATCGATGTACTCTTTTAGAATAATGGCGAGTCTTCCTCTGGGTCTGTCACTTCTGTTCTGCCCTAAAATCTTATTTGCAGGGGGTTTGCCATGATGATGTAAGGGACTGATGCCAGGATCAGTCAAGAAAAGAAAGTCTGAGAAGGTGTGTAGGAGGTCCTAGACTTTGGTGGAGTATCTGGAGAGGGAGCAGATGTTGAGGAGGAGGCAGGAAAGGGTGGAAGGTAAGTTGAAGAGTGGTGTTAGAAGCAGGTTTGTACGTGTTGGGTGGTGCGGTACTATTAGGAGATGAGAAAGTGAAGGAGGAGAGTGCAGTAGGCGTGGCAGATGGCACAGGAGAACGCACCTTCGGCGTTTGCCTGCAATGCCCAACAGAAGAGTCTGGAGATGCACCAGGGGTTCAGGAGGTGGAGGGCTGCAGCAGAGCCGCGAGTCAAGGAGTGGTGGACGGAAAAAGCAGCGGGCTTTCAGATGCTAAGCATAGAGTGGAGACTGGGGAAGACGGGTTGGCCTTTGGCACACCAGTGGCGCATTCCGGCATTAAAGGCTGCTGCAAGAAGAAAAGGGTATAATGGGGGAGCAAGAGCACGAAAAAGGAGCAAGAAAAAGGAGCAAAAAAAAGGGAAAAGTTGGGGGAAATGGAGAAGGGAAAAGCAGCTGCAAGGGTCAAAAGCTGGCAACGAAGAGGCAAATGAAAAAATAGAGACAAAAATGCAGATAAAGAAAGGCAGAACCACCTGGTCAAACAGGCAAGTAACAAGGAACTTTTTAAAACAATGCTTTCATATAAGCATTGGCAAAGCTAGTAGCTAAGTACTCTTATTATAAATGCAGGATCTGTTTTGCCAATGTCTTATTTATTACCAAGACGAGAGAGACGGGGTCTCTCTACTGCCATTTCTCAAAAATCCTACGTGACGTATGATCACAAGGAGCCAGGCATGGGAAAGGACACTGGCAATAATTAGGCTGAACGCAAAAGGAGGTCCTTGACGAACCAGGCCATGAGTGAGTATTGTTCACTCCCCCCTCGCTATCCTTCTGTTCCCGCCACTGCCGTCAGAACGCACACACAACACTGCTAAGTGACAGCCACGCACTTCCTCACAGTGACTGCCTGTGTGCATCCCATCCGGGTACTTGTAAACAGGTGAAACGAATTCAAGGGCACGGCTCGAGCCAGGCGGTAGTGAGCCTATCGATCTACTCGCAGAATCCCGGCTGCGCGATGCCTCATCCCTCCCGCACCTCGACAGCTGGAGGATGTAATGAGCAGAGCCTGCGCGAGCCTGCAGGTGGCCCCAGCGGGGAGGGAGGCACAGCATCTGCATCCATGGAACGTACCAAGTGGGTGACTGGGGGGGGGGGGAGGCTTCATCAAGGCCTTTCAGTCCACCCCCGCACTCTTGTAGGTAAACACGGAGAGAAGACATGATGGTTCATGCATCAAACCAATTCAAATTCTTCGCAATACAGTGCGCAAAGCATTTCTACACGCCGCGTAGCATTCTGTTATGTTTGTCGTACTGAACGTTCATATGTGATACTCAGTTACATTTATGAACTTTATTTCTTGCACAGAAAATAATATTTATTTCCATGACACCCCTTTGTGCAGTCACCGTCTGGACCACTTACTCCTGATCCAGTATTCCCCATTCCAAGTACGGTGTCAAACTGGTGCAGTTTGCGCGCAGCGCATTTGCAAACCCCGGAAATATTAGCAGCAGGTAATGTCCGCCAGGCCTACGCCCACACGCTGCATGCTGCGCAGCATAAGTTGCAGATGGCCTGTGAACCTGGAAAACCAGGACAGCAGGAGAGCATACAGGAGACCTTAGCCCTGGCTTCCACTGAAGAACCACATCGCTTTTTAGGCCCCTTGTGTGACGGCTAGGCAAATTTTATGCGTGCACCAGCCTACATAGACCCTAATTACGAGGCCTGTGGTTTTGGGGTGATCCCATGTACCACGGAGCGCGTTTTGCCTCGCTGTGGTTTTTTACCTTCGCATTCTGAGTTTGAGTGGTCAGAATGGGAGATAATGCAGCAATGCCACATCGTTTTCCTTTTTCTGAGTTACAAAACTGCAAGGGCCCGATTCACAAAGGTAAACTTAGACGTGAAGTCTCAGTTTAGACCTGAAGTCTAAGGACCCAATTCACTAAGGTAAACTTGAAGCCTAACTTTAAACCTGAAGTCTAACTTTAAATCTGAAGTCTAAACTTAGACTTCAGGTCTTGGTTCACCTTTGTGAATCGGGCCTTGAATCATGTCATTTTTCCCGTAAAAGTGTGTGCGGAGAAATGCAACTGGTGCGTGCACAATTACTGCACCGCTAATTATTGCACCGCTTGAAATCTGACTGAGGGCGCAATCTTTGGTCTGTTTTTTTTACTTTGCCCGGCACTCGAAACAAAGGATCCTGTCTCCAAAACTGGTTTCTATAAACCGTCACAGTCAATATCCCTCTAGCACATAACTACCCTGTATCCCATCACCACCCCTGTATTCAAACTCACCTCAAAAGGTAAGCAAAGATTTTCCGTCCAAGCAGCATTAATATGCAACGGCCTCCCAACTCATTCAGGCTTGCACTGCTTTGACAATCTTCAAACGCTTGTCTCAAGATCAAGCACCGAGATGTGGGTATGCAGGCGCAACTTACAGGTACTCAATCATTCATGTGTGTAAGTTATCCATAAATCGTGGAATAAACGCCCAGGTATCAAACCCAAATTGCATGTACTTTAACATTTAACCCTTTGAAAAGTTTTTGGGATGCGCTGTAGGAGGCTGGACTGGCTTGTAGTGAGTACCAAGGGGTACTTGCACCTTGCACCAGGCCCAGTTATCCCTTATTAGTGTATAGGGTGTCTAGCAGCTTAGGCTGATAGATAATGGTAGCTTAGCAGAGCAGCTTAGGCTGAACTAGGAGACGTGTGAAGCTACTACAGTACCACTTAGTGTCATATGCACAATATCATAAGAAAACACAATACACAGTTATACTAAAAATAAAGGTACTTTATTTTTATGACAATATGCCAAAGTATCTTAGAGTGTACCCTCAGTGAGAGGATAGGAAATATACACAAGATATATATACACAATAGCAAAAATATGCAGTATAGTCTTAGAAAACAGTGCAAACAATGTATAGTTACAATAGGATGCAATGGGGAAACATAGGGATAGGGGCAACACAAACCATATACTCCAGAAGTGGAATGCGAACCACGAATGGACCCCAAACCTATGTGACCTTGTAGAGGGTCGCTGGGACTATTAGAAAATAGTGAGAGTTAGCAAAATAACCCTCCCCAAGACCCTGAAACGTGAGTGCAAAGTGCACCAAAGTTCCCCTAAGGACAAAATAGTCGTGTTAGAGGGAAAATGCAAGGAAAACACAAATCAGCAATGCAACAACGATGGATTCCTGACTGAGGGTACCTGTGGAACAAGGGGACCAAGTCCAAAAGTCACAAGCAGCTCGGAGATGGGCAGATGCCCAAGAAATGCCAGCGGTTGGTGCAAAGAAGCTCTTACTAGGCTGAAGAACTGTGAATACTGCAGGAACGACAAGGGCTAGAGACTTCCCCTTTGGAGGATGGATCCCCCACGCCTTGGAGAGTCGTGCAGAAGTGTTTTCCCGCCGGATGGACGCCAACAAGCCTTGCTACACGCAAATCGTGCGTTTGGCGTTTTTGGACGCTGCTGGGGCCCAGGAGGGACCAGGAGGTCGCAAATTGGACCTGCAGAGAGAGGGGACGTCGAGCAAGACAAAGAGCCCTCACTGAAGCAGGTAGCACCCGGAGAAGTGCCAGAAACAGGCACTACGAGGATGCGTGAAATGGTGCTCGCCGAAGTTGCACAAAGGAGTCCCACGTCGCCGGAGACCAACTTAGAAAGTCGTGCAATGCAGGTTAGAGTGCCGTGGACCCAGGCTTGGCTGTGCACGAAGGATTTCCGCCGGAAGTGCACAGGGGCCGGAGAAGCTTGCAAAGTCGCGGTTCCCAGCAATGCAGCCCAGCGAGGTGAGGCAAGGACTTACCTCCACCAAACTTGGACTGAAGAGTCACTGGACTGTGGGGGTCACTTGGACAGTGTCGCTGGATTCGAGGGACCTCGCTCGTCGTGCTGAGAGGAGACCCAAGGGACCGGTAATGCAGCTTTTTGGTGCCTGCGGTTGCAGGGGGAAGATTCCGTCGACCCACGGGAGATTTCTTCGGAGCTTCTGGTGCAGAGAGGAGGCAGACTACCCCCACAGCATGCACAAGCAGGAAAACAGTCGAGAAGGCGGCAGGATCAGCGTTACAGAGTTGCAGTAGTCGTCTTTGCTACTATGTTGCAGGTTTGCAGGCTTCCAGCGCGGTCAGCGGTCGATTCCTTATCAGAAGGTGAAGAGGGAGATGCAGAGGAACTCGGCTGAGCTCATGCATTCGTTATCTAAAGTTTCCCCAGAGACAGAGACCCTAAATAGCCAGAAAAGAGGGTTTGGCTACCTAGGAGAGAGGAAAGGCTACTAACACCTGAAGGAGCCTATCAGCAGGAGTCTCTGACGTCACCTGGTGGCACTGGCCACTCAGAGCAGTCCAGTGTGCCAGCAGCACCTCTGTTTCCAAGATGGAAGAGGTCTGGAGCACACTGGAGGAGCTCTGGACACCTCCCAGGGGAGGTGCAGGTCAGGGGAGTGGTCACTCCCCTTTCCTTTGTCCAGTTTCGCGCCAGAGCAGGGGCTAAGGGGTCCCTGAACCGGTGTAGACTGGCTTATGCAGAATTGGGCACATCTGTGCCCAACAAAGCATTTCCAGAGGCTGGGGGAGGCTACTCCTCCCCTGCCTTCACACCATTTTCCAAAGGGAGAGGGTGTCACACCCTCTCTCAGAGGAAGTTCTTTGTTCTGCCATCCTGGGCCAGGCCTGGCTGGACCCCAGGAGGGCAGCTGCCTGTCTGAGGGGTTGGCAGCAGCAGCAGCTGCAGAGAAACCCCAGGAAGGGCAGTCTGGCAGTACCAGGGTCTGTGCTACAGACCACTGGGATCATGGAATTGTACCAACAATGCCAGGATGGCATAGAGGGGGCAATTCCATGATCATAGACATGTTACATGGCCATATTCGGAGTTACCATGGTGAAGCTACATATAGGTAGTGACCTATATGTAGTGCACGCGTGTAATGGTGTCCCCGCACTCACAAAGTTCAGTGAATTGGCTCTGAACAATGTGGGGGCACCTTGGCTAGTGCCAGGGTGCCCTCACACTAAGTAACTTTGCACCTAACCTTTACCAGGTAAAGGTTAGACATATAGGTGACTTATAAGTTACTTAAGTGCAGTGTAAAATGGCTGTGAAATAACGTGGACGTTATTTCACTCAGGCTGCAGTGGCAGGCCTGTGTAAGAATTGTCAGAGCTCCCTATGGGTGGCAAAAGAAATGCTGCAGCCCATAGGGATCTCCTGGAACCCCAATACCCTGGGTACCTCAGTACCATATACTAGGGAATTATAAGGGTGTTCCAGTAAGCCAATGTAAATTGGTAAAAATGGTCACTAGCCTGTTAGTGACAATTTGAAAGTAATGAGAGAGCATAACCACTGGGGTTCTGGTTAGCAGAGCCTCAGTGAGACAGTTAGGCACCACACAGGGAACATACACATGCACACCTATGAGCACTGGGGCCCTGTGTGACAGGGTCCCAGTGACACATACATATAGGCCACAAACCTATGAGCACTGGGGTCCTGACCAGCAGGATCCCAGTGACACATAACAAACATACTGAAAACATAGTGTTTTCACTATGAGCACTGAGGCCTGGCTATCAGGATCCCAGTGAGACAGTGAAAACAGTGACAAACACCCTGACATACACTCACAAACAGGCCAAAAGTGGGGGTAACAAGGCTAGAAAGAGGCTACCTTCTCACATGCGCTCTATCAGAAAATGCTTCCAGAATTGGGGAACAAGTAACAGGTCGAAGATCTCCATGACTTCTGTGAATTAAAGGCTGAAATCTGGTTTCAGATGACAAATTAGGGCTGAAAAAGGTGTAATTCCTTTCCTGAAGTGTCCTGTCGATAGCCAAAACTATATATGTGACAGAAGTATATTAACCGCAAAGCAAATGTCAGTGCTGCACTTTATCTACCTCTGAAGGATTAATGGCAGAGGAAGAGCGGCTGAAGCAAACCCCCTCCCTCCCATTCCCATGATTTAAGGATGTGAACAGCTGGCTGCACCCAGTTTTTCGCATCAGGGACATTAACCAAGCAAGCTAGGATAACTGCTTTGGAGCGTTGGGCTGAGTCTGAAGAATTTAGTTTGAAGTTGTGTCCCTCTCCCCCCCCCATGTCCCCAATACCTCTTATGGTAAGTAGCTGAGTTGCTACTCAACTTCAAAGCATTTCCTGTGAACCTGAGGGATTTTTAGTAGGGATTCACAGGCTGTCAGCTGCCCTCCGTGCCAATAAAACTTAATTCGAGCTGATCACCGTAAAATTAAGAACATCATCTAAAACCAAAAGCAATGGAAAGAGAAAAATGCTAAACAAATCTCCATCATTTACTGTGGGAAGCAAATGTGTAAAGTCTTGTCACTTTTTCACACTAATGAGAAATAATATATATTTAATTGGAGTAAATTACTTTCAGTAAACGGTTTGGAACAAACTCTGAATCCCCCTCATTTCCAGGGGATTAGGGCAAGCGCAAAGCGCTCCATCCCCTGATGTAATCTCTCTTTGGGCTTCTAACCACGCCCATGTCACGTCAGTTCCATACATTGGTTCGTGGGCTTGCCTTTTAAAATCTGCTTGCTTTCATTATTAGTGTAAGGCATGCAGCCGTTCTGCCTTTTCCAGTGTTTAGCCCTCCTCAAGCGCACCAACCAACTACTGGAAACATACGAGGCTCCCTATTTTCCGTATGGTTTCTGGACTACTTTTTAGTTTTTTTTTTCATTTAATGTGGCAGGAAGGCTGGTTAGGGGTTTAAAACGCCAATAGCTCTAACTCGATGAAATGCGAGACCCAATTGGAAATGCTTGTTTTACCTTGTCGGCGACACTTGTGAGAATTCGAGCAGCAGCCCTTGGCAATGACCTCCTCCACTAGTTAAAGAAAAGTAAAGTAACTAAAAATACATATGCTGCTTGGAGGGGCGCCCATCCACCCTGCCTGCAAGGCTTTAAATGTGACACATTTGGGCAGGGCTCTCCAACCCTGCCATGGGTCAGTCGTGGCATTCGGCAGCGTGAATAATTTGCACGTTACCCTCATTTTCCCACATAACCAAACATGGTTGGCTTGTATATTTTGTGGACTGTTTGCAATCCTTGGCTCTACCAGAGCCACATTTAAACTCTTTTCTTCATGTTCCGACCATCTGATCGTGGCCTGCACCAAACCACCTTCTATTAGAGAGTTGACAGTTTTGAAGTTTTACTGGAGTTGGACCATCTATCAATTCGATTGTCTCCAGTAGTCTCACCTCAGAATCATAAAACGCCTCCTTTCGAGTTCAGACATCAGAATGACCACCAAGCCGCTGATCTTTCCTAAAGTGAAACTAACTTCAAGAGCAACAATTTCACTCTCTTTAGGATCAATCTGCAGCCAGACTGATCTACATCTCTGACCTTAAAATGGACATGCTGCCTATCCTGTAAGCTCTGGCCAATCACAAAGAGCTGCCAGTGTGAAGTTCTGACATCCTCTGCAGGCATATGAGGTACAGCCATCACAGGGTTTTCCTCCCTCCTTTAGGACCTCAAGCATCAAGTAAAATTGGGCCCATTACAGTCGACATCAGCTGTGGTGTTCCCCAAGCATCAGCTTTGTCTCCCATCCTATTCAACATGTACATGCCCAGTTGGCTGGCATCCTAAACTCCTACACGATTAGGTACCATTTGTATGTGGACAATACCCAACTCATCTTGAAGCTTGATGACTATTCAAGAAATTCCCTCATGCTTTCTCAAGGCCTCTCACATATTCACAGTTGGATGCAAAATACATGTTTATGTCTCAATGGGTAAAAATCTGAAATTTTGCTCTTCATTTCAGTCAGCCCCCAACTCCACTATGCCTGGCCTGCGAAATGGGCACTGGTGGAACAAGCATGCAACCTGGAGGTTATCTTTGACAGCTCTCTCTTTTTTCCTCCCCAGTTAAACTCAATCTGCAGAAATGCTTTTCTTCACCTCCCCCAACTGAAGGTGCTGTTACACTGCTTACAATGGTCATGTCCCACTTGGATTATTGCAATGGCCTCTACACTGGCCTTCTGTTACCCATCATTCCAGTGAGTCCAGAGTTTCACAGCCCAACTGGTCTCCAACCTTAGTCGACATTAACACATCCCCCCTGCACTCATATTCCACCATTGGTTCCCATTACAGGAAAGGACCAAGTTTAGAACTCTGCCTCATCCACAACGCTTTAAATAGTCCTACATCGCCAGCCTCTTCGTTCCGTACCAGCTACCCCGCTCTCTCAGATCCACTGATGAAAAGCTACTGTCACCTCACCACTTCAGAAATAAAAGATACTTAAGTCAAACTCTCCTTCACCAAGGTATCTCCCTAGAGCATGCCCTACCTACTCACCTTGGATTGGAACAGGAGTACTACAAATTCAGGAAATCCTTAAAGACCTTCTTCTTCCTTGTTTTCAGCTCACTTCACTGTTTGGATAATTTCCTCAATCGTCACCAAGTCTACTGGTCAGACGCATATGCCTAAGACTGGTGCCCCTTCTTCTGGGGTTCTGTACATCCAAGGCCTTTCTATTCTTACTTCCTTGTGTTCTTTCAGTGCGTTCTGAGGCCCTTGTTGGTAGTAAGAAGCGTTTTATAAAACCCCCAAACATAGTGGTGAACAGCAAAACCGTTCGGTCTTTACATTTATCTCTAGTGCAGCAGGGTGGGTGGAACCAGCAATGCATTACAGGACTGCTTAGATCTGCATTAATGGAAATACATTTTACAAGCACCAAGCATTTATGCTGCTTATATCTCCACATCCCTACTATCCATGTGATGTGCAGCTGCAAAATACTACAGAGGATTAACAAGAAACACAAAATGCACCCTCTAATCCAGGTCCCTGCATATGAATAAAAGGCGTTGAATGAGGAAGTGGGAATATCTGTCCCTCATTCTACCTCCCAGAGGACTACCATGCAGCAAAGCATCACCAAATATGGATTCTCAGATGCCAACTCCAGTGCAGAAGGAGCCTGAAGAAGCCAAATACCTTTTTCACCTACGAATCATTTCTGTCAGGTGTCAGTCTAAGCAGTTCACTGGAGGCAAACCAAGACTTCAACATACAAAAGGCTGACATGCAAAAGGAGGCTGTGTCTATAACGATATGGGGTGGGGTGGCCATCTTAATCTCAGTGATGAAATGGCTCACTGTGTCCTAAACACCAAACTCGGGCACAGAGTACTACTGCCTGGGGACCACCCCAGATCATACCTAGCGCGACTGACATGCCTTGCCTTAAACCACCATCTCATGCAGGTGCAGTGACAGCAGGACTCAGAGGCCTGAGGGGCCCACGGAACTCTGATTATTGCTGTATTTTATAATTCTAACAGCAGCTAGGATGCCCATTTTCCTTCCTTGCACTTGGGCCCATGAGACTCTGGATATGCTACGGCACCTCAAACCTGTAACAAAACAGCGTGTGCTTACCCACCGTTGTACACTGGATTCATTAGCCACCGTGACAGGGTGATGGGACTTGCAAATGTCAACAAGTTATAAGCCCCCCTATTCACGTTACCCATAGAAACGATTACACTTAAAGCTGTGTAGATGCTCATGTTTAACTTTACACCTCTAGTTTAGGTTTGGAAATGTAAATCTGTGCACCACCGCTCACGTTTATCAAGAGTGGTGGTGATGGTGTCTGCGGTGCAGATGCTGAATTTTTTTGGACTCTTCCGCATTGTGACGTCCTCTGCTGCGCCAGGTGGAGATTACAGCGCACGTTCCTATCGGATGCTCTAACCTCTGAGCCTGCTCCGTCACCATTGTGCCAAGAGCTAATTTTGCACAAGTGCACATTTTGCACCAGGGCATATGAGGACACAGAACGCAAACTGCGCAAGCCCTTCGCTCCTTTGCTTTCAGTTACAGGAAGGACTGTGCGCTATCGCGCTTGGATCAACGGCGTGGCTAACTGCACGACAATATGTTTTTTGTGCAATTCACAGCCTATTTTTAGAATTGTGAAATTGTTCATATTCACAAATTATGTGTGCAGGTTTGTGATTCCCTTACTCTGCCGCAGACCCAATATCTTCTTCCTATATGTTTACAAACGTAATCTAAAAATAGGCTTGGCAAAATTAGACTGTGGAGCAATGCCGTCAACAGTTTAAGATCCCAGGAAAGGCACCCGGAGTCTGGGCTTAAAATCCAATGTCCCCACGTGAACAACTGAGGCCCATATTTATACTTTTTTAGCGCCGCATTTGCGCCGCTTTTTGACGCAAAATCGGCGCAAATGCGGCGCTAAAAAGTATAAATATGGGCGAGTTTTTAAGGACATTTAAAGAAGAAAACATCTCCAACTAAAGTACAAATGTGTTGCCAGCAGCGTTATTGATAGGGCAATTTGCAAATGTTATAACTTATACATGTAAAATATGAAATGTGTAATTTATTCTATGTTATTTATTCACTTATACTCCCTTGAGACACATCACAATATGCAGGTTTATCGTAGGATATTTATGTTCATTGTACCTTGGTGACTCATCTCTACTTTTGTAACTGCATGTGTTCTTAGTGGACATAAGGTCTGAAAAATGTAAATTGTGTGTTTCGTTTTTACGGTAACTCTTCTCCAAGTTAACATCATTTTAAACACAAATGGAAGTCCTTTTTCACACCCGTCCTGAAAAGACAGAAGCGCTTAGTGGGTACTTCCTCTGCTTTTCTGCGCTACACACACCAGAACCATTTGGATGTATGTTAGGTGCCCTGGAATGTGAGGGAGGCGCATCCCCGCAGATCTGCGAATACTCTGAAGGTAACTGCTTTCTTGAATGCGCCCCAGTTTGCAGGTCTTCAGGGCTCTTCTAACGCTCCCAGGGTCATCCATTGTTGAGCACCATGTTGGACATTACATGTGGTAATAGGGTGCATGCAGTACACTACACATACAATACACATGCATGGCATACAATACACATGCATACTGTACCTTTGTGAATCTCGAATATTTTATGTATGTCGAAATTATGAATTTTTTGACGGCTGATTTAGACCTGCAGCTGGTAAACACTAACGCCTTCATTATAAGTGGCCTAGTGTTCGATGTGACATATTGTGCAACAGATACATAACACTTATGTGGGGGCTGTTATTTATTGTTTGGGATAACTAGCACCTACTACGAGCTTTTTCCTAGAAAGGGGGAATAACTTTGATTTTGGTGTTTATCACACAGAAATCACCACGTTTCTTTAGTTACTGGCATTTTTTACACGTTAAATTCTAGCGAGATTGACCTGCTATAAATTGACGTGGAGCTGGGTGGGGGTTTGGGGAGGAGGGGAGGATTAAACTATTTTGCACTTAACCACCAGGTGTGAAAAACATTTTACCTCTTATACAAATGACCAGTGCAAAAGTACAGTTTAATGGGCCCTTCCTAATGAGGGTCTTTGAATCCCCCCCCCCCCACACACACATTTCTTGTTTAAGGGATGCACTATAGTGAAATGGAAAAGAAAAATGTGACTGACTCCACTAGCCATTTATAATTTCTGGCAGCCTTTAATAACAAGGGAATTTCCAAAAATCAACATCAAAATAAAAAAAGCTGTGTGTCTGAAAAGTAAATCAGGACGAAGCATGATAATCATGATGTTTCAATCTGGTGTTGTAGAAATCCTTTGTCTGAGTTTAACTATGCAAGTGACTAAAATTTACAGAATAACTTCCAGAGACTCGAGCCCTAGGTTCAGAGGTTCTCTTAAAATATTTGAGTAATCCGTGGTCTGCTGAGAAAGCCCGACCCTTCCCAGGTATGTTTAGGCAGGTGCTCCTTCAAACCATATGTTTAACAGGCAAAACAATGAATATGGGTATTCAATTTGCCATGACATTCTATCATTGTGGAGAGTGTTTAAAGCGCCTTCTCTCACTTCAGACTTCCACTTATGAGGGGCTCGATGGGAACATGAAAAGTTACACTGATAGTTCTCACAATCCAAGACCATGAGCTGCACCTTAGCATAGGCCCTCCCTCCAGGCTCAGGCAGCAGATCTACACATAGAGTTGCAGAAACAGTGTAGACAGGTCTCTCTGAGATGACACTGCTCTTACAGGCCCAGACCGCAGAATGCAGGTACATGTAGTGAGATGACACTGCTCTTACAGGCCCAGTCCGCAGAATGCAGGTACATGTAGTGAGATGACACTGCTATTACAGGCCCAGACCGCAGAATGCAGGTACATGTAGTGAGAGTGTTGGGAAGTCCATCTGCATATAGTTAATGAAACGCCCTTTCATCAGCCATGGAACAACCGCCATAGCAAGTGAATGCCCTTTGGTATCAAGGAAATGATGCCATTGCAGCACCAACATGTGCCCCCTTACTTGACATAAATTATCACTCAACTATTAGAATTAAATGCATTTTGGAAAAACACTCATTCGATTCCCAAGCATTCACTAATGGTGTACTGATTTACATGCCTTTCAATTAAAAAAATGATATAGTACCTCCCCTTCAAATGTTTTAGCTTTTTATTTTTTGTAAAAACCTCAGTTTGTGTCCAACCACCAGCTTTATACATCTAGAAAATACACCAACATGCCCTTAAGTATCAGCTTTTGAGTTTTAGTAAATAAACCAATCTCCTCGACATAAAAATGTTGACATTGTTGACAATATGCTCTGTGTTCGCTAGTGCCTGTTTCTAGAGGTTGTTTAGTTTTTTAGCTTAGAAATATCCAAGAAGGCCTACCTGAGCTAGAAGAGATACCACTATTGAGAAATATCGGCAGCATCTTCATATATTAAGTTCAAAACATCATTAGGCCAACATCTGAGAGGGTTCATTCTCATATTATCAAAAAACACAGCACTACAATATACACTCACCTAACGCATTCACTCAGGAGAAAAACTGATCTCAGTATATCCCCACATTAAGGTACAAAAGAGTAGGAGAGAACAATACCTAAAAATAATAGGAGCACATCAATGAAAGTTTGTATTATGTCAGCTTTGCACACCTTGATCCCCTTCTAAATGCTATTTAGTACAAGTTAGTATAACTGTTGTAAATATAATTTGGATAGCTACATGCATTGCCTGATACTTCGTGAAATCTGGAAAGTTGCTTAGTTTACAGGATCATTCATAAAATCAACAAAAATGTTACTCTTTTACTAAATGAACAGGTTGGTAGAATGGGCGGGTTAGGGCGTTTTAGAGTTGCAGGCCCTCTACCCTCAGGGCCTTGTAAAGTGTTTTTGCATTTGGTTTGCAAATGATAATGCCTTTGCTAATCGACGATTCTTCAGTCAATTTTTGCATTTGTCATGACCCTTTGTCTGAATGAGTGTGTGCATGGTGCACCGCACCGTACACTTTAGCCCAGTTTATGCTGGCTTAGACCCCCAGCCACTTTGGGATGCACAAGATGCCTCTGACACCATAAAGAGGTACATGGGAGAGTTCACCTGTGGATGTGAGCATGCCTGGCTGGATGAATGACTATGCATACTTGTGCAGCACTGAAATTCCCTGACAAGGGTTCTAGGAATTTAGTAGGTTACTCTCCTTTTTGAGACTACTTATCTCTATGGTGTTTCATTTATGCACACTGGTCAAACTGTGCGTTAGATTTTGCCCAATGCACCGCTTCCTTTTCATGGAAAAAGATCTCTTAAATTAGACGTTTAAATACAGAAAATCTTTTTTTGATCCTAGCAGAAAGGTTGTGGGAGAAGATATACAGTCTTCAAAGGATAAATTACTCACAGAACATGACATATATGGCAGACGGTGTTCTGAAATCTGTGATGCAAAATTAAAACATCTCTCTACACTCCTATTTTCAAAGACGTCCCTCTCAGGCAGTCTAGACTGGTTTCCTTCCTCATCTCAGGAACGCTTCCTCTATTACCTCCTTTCAATGCCTTCTGAAGATCCCCTTCCTTGGGCAACAGCCTGATTTGACTGTGTACATTTCTTTATTTGTTTTCCCACCCGTATTGCTCTCACAGCATCTACATCCAACCTAATGTCATTGTGCATGTGTTCTGCACCCCTTTTCTACGTATTTGCTTATTAATTTGACTGTATGACTTTATGCCTCATATTCTTCGCTGCAACAGTCCACCAATGGGCTTCCTCTAACTTCTGATGTCTTCATAAATCCTCTGTGCTCTGAAGGCTCTGAAGCAAGTAATTCAACTAATTCTATGTATTGAGATGTAATGCACTAAGCTCACACTGGTGGATGCGGATTTCCACTCGCCAGATAAAAGCCTCTTATTCTTGCAGTTAACCACTCACTTTGGGTCTGATTACAACCTTGGCGGATGGGATACTCCATCACAAACGTAACAGATATCCCATACGCTGTTTTACAAGTTCCATTATATTCTATGGAACTTGTAATACGGCGGACAGGATATCAATCACCTTTGTGATGGAGTATCCCATCCGCCAAGGTTGTAATCAGGCCCTTTATCTTTAGGATTTTGTTGTCCCTATATTTCATGTCCATATTAGCTCCTACTTTGTTACTGCCACCGTATAATAAGATCAACTCTGATCGTACATGCCACTGTTTTTATATAATTGTCTATTAGTTTCCTGTCAGTAAGGCACACACATGACTCCTTTTGCTTGTTATGTGTCACTGGCACGCTTGGTTATTTCTCGTTGTCGTTATGCAATACTTTGTTCAGTCATCTAATACAATTTCTGCCTTGGTGAGTGTCCTGCCCTCCAGAGGGTGTGGCATAACGGTCTAAACTTCCACCTTCGGAGCTGGGGGAACCAGGTTTGACTCTTGGTGTCGGCTCAACACCCTGAGATTCTGGGCAAATCACTTAATATACCTGTGCCCAGAATTCAGCGCCTTGAAACCCTTATGGGTGATTTACCACGCTTTACAAATCCTGGATTTATTTGTGTCCATATCAACCACTTCTCTATTAAGTATCCTTCCATTTTAGCATATGATCAACCATGGAAAGACTCTAGGGAGGCATTTAAACTCCAACGTAGTGGGAGCTCTGCTATAAACTCCACTCTGTAGGGATCATATCCTACAGAGCTCATGGCTCCCTCATCCTATTTAAATGTGTGGGAACTACTGTGCTTCTGACTCAGCTGGTTCTGCTGGTGGAAACCTTCAGCATCAGGCCATTACTATTTTGCTATTTGGAAACAAACCCCACTTGGGGAGGGGTGTTGCTTCTGAAAGGCAAAATAAAATACTATCTGCTCTGCATTAAGCTGTGACGAAAGAGCATGTGCCAATAATCAGATGTATTTCTGTCACAGAGAACAATTCCAGAGTGTCAAGAAGCCTTAAATCTAGCATGTGGTCATCTGCGAGGGGGAGGGGGACAAGGCCCAGAACCACCTGCCAGGGTCTAAATGAAATAAATGTAAATACCAGTTGAGCCCATCACCATTATATCTGCAAACTCTGTGACAAATAATGCATTAAGGCTACATTTACTGCTTACAAGCTGTCACAGTCAATATGGTTGACTTAAATATGCTTATTCCCGTGCTTTACAACGCATCAGGCGGATTTCTTGCTACATAAGACAATAAATACCTGCAATACCTACAAGACATAATGCCTGGTCACCATGGAGTCACTACAACAATTATGTTGGCCACACCAGGATAGAAACAGTGGCAGGACGTTGTCTACAGAATATCCACAGCAACCGAGCCTTGCCCTACCCTTGCTGCGTCTACAGGACTCTCCGGTCATCAGTATCTGCGAGTTTGTTATCCCAAGCATTCCCAGCGTGACCTGACCACCACGTTTGGCTGCGCTCCCGCCTTCAGTGCGCTGCTACACATCTGTGCCTTCGTCATACCTGTAACGTGTATGCTCCCTTATCTCCGCTGGGGTCGTTTATTTGAAAGCATTGATGTAGAGATCCCAGTTCCTGCACTTGTACGAATCTTAACACATCTACCATTATATATTGCAAAGTTGTAATCAAATTTCACGCATATTTTGGGTTAAATATCTTTTCAATGTTATTTTTTTAATAAAATAAAAGTGACGAGAGGTTTTCATCTGCCACAGCATTCAACAGTCCTTTGGCCCCTTGCTGGTGCTGTTAGTCTTGGGGTGCAGAGTAGTGCCTTCATTGGGTTTTCCAGATCAGTGCGGCCATGCGTATGATGCTGCATGGAATGCTGCTGCGTCACCTGCAATGTTAGCCTGAGAGTTACAAAACCCGGGACCAGAGGTTGCGTATGCAAGCGCCATCCTCTTGGTAGGGCGTCCTACGCAGACATACAAGTAATTTGCACCTGGACCTAATGTTTCCAGATCACAGTTCCTTTTATGTGAATATAAAAGCGACCACAATGGACTATGTTACTTTGTGCAGCCTTTCACATCCCCCATATGACTACAGTGCTGTCTGCAACTCCAAGGCTTCCCCTGCACTCTAAATGTCCTCTCCTTAGTGAATGTAATTGATATTTGCTGCAATATGGAAGCCACTGCAGTTCAAAGCATGACAACTGGTCAAACGAGATGCAAAGTGGCTACAGTAGATGATTTGACAGCAAAAGGCAGGCTTGTATTACAAACTGAAAAGACTACTACGTTCTCTGTACTCTTGGACATCATTATCTGAAGAGTTCTCTTACACACGTGCTTTGCAAGATCAATTTACCTTGCATGTTACGAAGAGAGCTGCTTCCTCCTCCTTCCCGTCTTTGTCTTCCACCGGCTCGTCCGCATCCCGCGCCAGCGGCGACTTGGACCTCACGTTATGGTCCACCTGGAGCTTGCTGAGGTTTCCTTCCAGCAGTCGCCGTTGGACCACGCTGTGTGGTTGCTGTGCACACAGGAAGCATGAGAGATAGAAAAAATGTCATTGACATGTGTGGCCCATGGTAATGGCAGAAGCAAATACACTTTTACGATGCTATATATGTACATGCAAGAGTCACATCATGAACTGATTATCTTGATTATTGATGGTCAGTTGTTGGCTAACCTGTATTTTGTGTAGTGCTTGAAAACCTTATGGACACAACATCCTCTCAATCACAGCCCATGCAGTATTTAAGGTTTTTAACATATTTGGACATTTGGTCCATGAAGCAATTGTGCACCTCGCAGAGAATCTTCTTGCTGTACCAGAAGCTTCTTGAACGCGAGGTGTTGTACGTAGTGCAGGTATAGTGCGTGTAGTCTGGTCGTGCGCAGTGCAGGCAGCAGGATGTGAGGGGGAGGTAGCCACTGGACCACATATCTTCTCACAATGAATGAACTGATTCCTCAATATAGCGCTGAAAGTGACAAGGGCAGTCAATCAATTTCCTCGAGTAAATGCTGACTGACTGCACCAGGGTGATAGTCTCACCTTCATCCCACCTTCACCTCAATGTTTGTCTCATTATCAGAGCCCCAACCCTGGAGCCAGGATGGCCGCTCCTGTGGCATTCATGTTTCCTAGAGTCCTGACGACTCTGGAGGTGCAGAATGAGCAGATTATCTGCAGAAACGGGGAACTACCGGTTGAACCACTAATTCTGCTTATGATTAACAGTTAATTGCAAATTCCTCCCCCGCATTTTCAGCAGTGAACAGCCAAAATCTCCAGGCAGGGCTCAAAGTCATCACTTTTTACTTACTGTTTTTTTATTTCCCTACCTCCCCCAAATCCCTTCGAGCACTAACTTCCGGATTGCACTGAAACACCCTTCAAGGTACTCGAGTTAGTTTAAAATGTTGTGTGGTTTTGTATAAATGTGTGTGAGTGAGAAAGATGCAGGGAGAAACGGAGAGAGGCATGTATATATTTAGATTTATTTTAAAAAAATGTTATCTTATACACATAAAATGATTGAATACTATATGGCTTTTTGAGTATGCGAATGGAGAGATACTCTGATCAGAGCAATCCACATTTTGTTTTGTAATTTATTAGTTTTTCTTTTATGTTTATAGAAATATAAACAAATACCTCTCATTTGAAGTGCAAAAAATAATACTTTAATAAGTCTACAATGCTTTAGGCATAATGGTATCCCAATAAAGTCCATGCCGCTTTAAAAAATGCTACAAGGACGAATTTCTGCAAGCCAAACGTTAACCTTCTGTTATGTAGACATTCAGGGGGCACAATAGTTCAAGTCACATTAGATAGGATCGCCCTCGAGTATCAGCAGAATATGTTTTAGACAGTTCTCTAGGACCTAAAACAGAATCCATGTTCTGAATCTGTACATAAGCACACAGTACACCACCCAGCACCAAATGCATATTACTTACACCTTTTGAAGTGTCACCACGGGCATCTTCAGAAGCAGAATGAAGTTTGCCCTAAATAATATTTTGGGTAATGTTTGGCAAAAAGAGTTGCAGGAGAAAGGATTCAATACATGTGTCTAGAAAATAATATATACATAGGTTTTCTGACAGGGTATGCTTGTACCCACTTCAGGTTTTACTATTTGCCTGTAGAGACTGAGAAGTCTCATCATTGCTTTCCTGAAATTGAGGCCCAGATTTTTTATATTTTTCATGCAACGCAAGCAGCAAGACACCTCGCTGTACGAAAGGGCAGGAATGTGCCATATCTATCATGAGACGGCGTATTCCTGTCCTCTCCTTGCGCAGGCACACTCAGTGCAGCCTAGCACCAATGCAGGCACCCTTGTGCCATAGTGCAAGTGTGCCTGCGTTACAGGCAGGATTGTTTTTGTGCAGGAAGGGACACGTTCCTGCACGAAAACAATCCTTAGATCCATTTTTCTCTAGAAGTGTGTTACACTTAAAATGAGGACTCAACAAGGAAAAAAAAAAGATATTTTTCCTCATTGTTTTCCTCGTTGAGCCTCTTTCGGGAAGACATACAGTTCCGATGCATTCTCAGTCCAACAGTGTTGGTAAATCTAGGAATGCTTCAGCCTATACGGGTGGATGTGTGGGAACACCCAAGCAACTTGCACTGCCTTGCTTTACACCAAATCTATCAAGCCACACAGAGCGATGCATGGTGCCTCTGCATTGCATGGTAAATCTCATTCCAGGTTTTGCAATGCCCTGCGTCACCTAGCGTGGTGCAAGGGTGACACGAAACTTTGATAAATCTGATGATTAAAAAAAACATCACTTTTGCTGAATATTCCACGCTCATAACTGTGCCATTGAGTGGAATATCTGTAAATGAAGTTAAGCACGTACTTTATGTTACACCAGGTTGTCAATTGTTTTCATGAGAAAGAAAACATTTACCTGATTTTGTTTAAAATCTTTATAACAATTAAATAATTATAAATATAACAATGCATATGTCATCACTAACATTGCACACATATTTGATGTTAATAGCACAGTGCCACAAGTATTATTTTGTATCGTTTATTTTGCACGTGTGCTTCACAATGTAATCCGTTACACAATATTTTCATGGTCCCTGACAATAACACTTTTTCATGGGCGCTGTAAGTCTGTTAGCGGAGTGGGGTAAAGTGGAGTATGCATCCTCTTACTAGCACCTCTCCTTCCCCAAATCTCCCCCTTTATAACAGCAAACACGGATCTATATAAAAGGAATTCATGAATTTTGTACATTCCAGTGTCAAAATGTTCTCCCCCTTTATCTGCCATCGCTCATCATAACCTCCATTTCTGCTGCTCTGCAAGTGATCAAATCTATCTTCAAGCTCATAGGGGTTGTTCTTCTCCTTGTATTACTTCTTGGTAGAAGAAGGTGACAAACTAATATATTTATGCATCTGTTTATTCTGCTCCTTCCTTGACTGAAGCCCCACCAATTAGATCTGAGTGTGCAGGTCCCACCAGCAATTCCTGCTATACAAATGGACATCATCATTTGGAACAGCGGATCCACCAAAAAATTGCAAGATTAGGACAGAATTAGACAGATCTTGACCTCCCACAGCTGATCCAGCTTTATGGAATGGTGGCGTCCATTTTATAAATTGGATCATCAACATGGTGCTATAAGATGGATGAAGGATGCAGGAAGTGGCACATAAGACTTTCTCCACTGTGTGTCAGTATATCACGATGATACGGCACCCTCTTTCACCCGAGCACTATTTATGGACTGAAGACACATAGGTGGTCATTTTGAGTTTGGCAGTAAAAACCACCTACCGCCGCAGTGACGGCTGCCAAAATTCCGCCACTATGGCTACCATCCGTCCGCCATATCATGAGCACTGCCGGACTTCTGCCACAAGAAGGGTGGAAATCAGGCAGTGTTCATGGTGGCGGACGGTGGTAGGGTGGCGCTGCTACCACCAGCACCGCCACTCCAGTAGAACGCCGCCATCCATATTATGACAAGTAATATGGCCTGGTGGTGTTCTGCTGGCGGGGCGCTGCTGGTGGTAGCAGCTCCTCTTCCCGTACCCTGCCAAAAGACCTCCTTGCACAAGGTAAGTCAGGCTTCCGGCAGAGGAGGGTGGTGGGAGGGTGGGGGGTGTTGTGTGTGTGTGTCTGAGTGTGTGCATGAATGTGTGAATGAGTGTGTGAATGCGTCTGTGTGTGTTGTGTTGTGTGCGTGGCTGTATGCGTGTGAGTGAATGCGTGTAAGAAGGGTGAAGTGAGAGCGTGTCTGCATGTCAGTGTGATTGTGTGTAAGAATGTGTGCGAGCATGTCTGGAAGTATGCGTGTATGAATGCCTGTATGCCAGTGTGATTAATTGGGTGTATGCGTGGTGCATGTCTGGGGGTGTGTGCGTGTATGGGGAGGTGAGTGAGAGGATTGGAGGGGGTGGGGAGTGTGTTTGGATCAGGGCTGGGGGTGTGTGTGTTTGGATCAGGGGTGGGGGTATGTGTTTGGATCGGGGTGGGGGTGTGTGTTTGGATCAGGGTGTGTGTGTTTGGATTGGAGGGGGTGAAAAAGTGTTTGGATCGGGGGTGGGGGGTGTATTTGAATGTCAGGGGTGGGTGGGGGCTTTGGATACAGGGGGCTTGGGGGGCATCTGGTGTGTGTTGGGGGGGTGGGAGAGCCACCTACTGGTGACACGGAAGGAATTCCCTGTCACATGCATTAACGCCACGAAAACCATAGTGGTAGGCAGGCTTATAATGCCGCCGGCGTACTGTGCCGGCCGCCGGGCTGGAGACTGACATCTCCGGCCCGGCGGCTGATACCACCATGGCGGTATGAGTCAAGAAGTGGCGGGTTGGCTGCAGCCAACCCCCCATTCTCATAATGTGGCAGTATGTACTGCCAGCCTGTGGCGGTACAACCGCCACATTAACACTCACCGCCAGGGTCATAATGACCCCCATAATCCCTTTTTATATAGTAGATAATGGACTGCCTACTTCACCTTAATCTAAAAAGATTTGTTATCCCCTAAGGTTTTTAGCATATGTCACAAAAGTCCCCCAACTACTTCGGGTTGCCTGTGAGACTGTTGTATATTGTACGACCTGGTTTTCAATTATAGTCCACTTTTCTCTCAACTCTTCCAAGTTACTAGATCTGTCATTAACAACTGAGCCAACCACTGGTCCTTATCCATTTTTCTTCCACCTGAACAAGTCCATGACCTATCATTACAAAAATATTTAATGCCACAAATATACACATGAGAAAAAAACTAATCTCATTCCTCCCTTTCTTACAGTCCTTTCTCTGTACTTTTGAACTGCGACTGAAGTGCCAGGTCTCATGCTCGCTTCCTTCTCTTCAGTAAAACAGACTGCAAATTGTTAAGGTTCAATAATAACATGCATTTCTCTTTCAGTCCCAAAGTATGCCACCCCTGTACCGTTGTACAGCCTGCTGCAGATGAGAAGGGAAATGCCAGTGGTCAAAGGCGGGAAGCTCAGCCCCATTTTATTGCATTAGAACTCAGCTTTCTATGAGGTACTATGTTTCTCGCATTGCCCCATGCCAAAGAAGTCATCCATTTTGCTAGATTACAGAAGAGGTAGCTTCAGATCATCTGTTTAATACCTGAATGAGATACAACAATCCTCTTATT
Organism: Pleurodeles waltl; assembly: GCF_031143425.1. Lineage (NCBI taxonomy): Eukaryota > Metazoa > Chordata > Amphibia > Caudata > Salamandridae > Pleurodeles > Pleurodeles waltl. The sequence continues at coordinate 213,066,758 of NC_090442.1, forward strand.
TTCATTTTACTTACTACTATTCTTGGCATAACAGAGGGAATTACCATTATTTTCCACTAAGGGTCTCATAACAAGTACTGCTGTAAACCCAGGTACTTCATCACACATTTTTAAGAAATATGTGATGAAATATCATAATATTCAGAGTTTTGAAACTCGGAACTGAGGAATGAATGCATGCAGTTTTCCCCATTATTCCTCATTTCAAACTACGAAACCCGAATGGGAATACCAGATCCATGGAATAATGAACCATACATTATTGGTATTTCCTGGTGCATTATTACTGCACAACTATGACAGGTCTTGAAATGTGCCTTGGTTTGCTATTTATTTTTGCTTTTTTTTTTTTACAACCTTCTTTTAATAAAATGTATCCTTGCTCCTTTTGCACAACATCAGTACCGAATTCTTATCCAAAGTGATCCCTCTTTTCACAATGTATATGTGCATTGCATCCATGGAGGGAACCATCTTAGATTTGATCTAAGCTAGACCTCTTCAACAGATCTAACATCTTTTCTCTCCTCCCTTTTCCATTATTTTCTTTCTGCTCCAATTCTGGGGTATCTCAAGGAGTAGTCATTGCTTCAGTCTTCAATCCCTACTATGCCTGCTACCAGACGTCACCAAGTCTTTCAACTTAACTTGCTACAGTTGCTGCCAAGACACATAAATCATTCTGAAACTGGGCAACTGGACAAATATAGACATCTTGGGACCAGGTCACTGTCTACAAGTCCTCGACCAGTGGATGCTGGGGAACCTGAAACAGAAGCCTCCAGAATCAAGGGCTTCAAATGCAAAGTGATTTACAGCCACAAAGCCTGTGATGCACAAAAACACGTTGTTTGTAACAGCAAATACATTTTTTTTACAATGTATCAAAGCTATTTCAGAAGACAAAATTGAATTTCTTTCCGACCTCCTAAAGGGCTTTTGCAGTTCATAACAAATTACAAATAGGAAGGCACTTGAAAGAAACATCTGCCTCCAACCTCGTAGTTTGAGTAATATATCAACGGTTTGTGACCACAATTGCTGTTACAAAGTTTTGATCAGTTACTGATCCCTGACTTGTGGTTGTAACTGATTTACAAGGAGAGCTATCCTCATGGTAAAGTTTCTCCTTTGGAAACCACGATGTGGCATTTGGAAGAGCATAAAGTTATCCAGTGGTGATCGACCACTGGTTAGTTCTAGTTAGGTCAGCTGTTGCTAATCACTTTGCTCCGTTTGATGATTCTCCATGAAATTTTCCTAATAGGTGCTACATTTTGACTAGTTTGGGGATAGAAAGTTCCAGGGTGATTGGTCAAGCGTGGGCTGAGGCAAAAGGGGGTCACAAAACTCAAAATCCCCATGCTTTTTCCATAGACTTCTTTAGGAAGGGCTACCGCAAAAAACTTTGAATGGAATTACACCATATTTGGCAGGAAGCTAGATTTTGGTCCGCAGATTGTGCTTTTAGTGATTTGATGTAAATCTGTTCAGTAGTTTTTGAGAAATTAAGGTATTTATTAATAATTGTATATCTGGACAGTCTTGAGCCACCTGCTTGAGAGCCAATTTAAAAACGGAGCATTTCGATTGGTCCAGGGAGCATTTCACCCCTTGGGCTACTTTGCCCCCCCCCCAGGAGCGAGCACTTTGATTGACTGCCACCAACATCAGAAAAATGTTGCTGGCAGCCACTACAGGACTCAAGGAGTTAGGGCCAGATATGCAAAGAATTCTTCTGCTCGCAAATGGGCTATGTGCGACCAGAAGCATGCTTTTTCTAATGTACAAAAAGTAAAATGAGAGTCAGTAACTTGTCCCCGAATTGCATTTTGCATTTGCTATTCAGTATTTGGAAGAGGTGTGTTTAGGACGTCCCTTCCAAATATCTAATTGGTATGGTATGTATTATTGTTTTGTGACTGAATTCCGGTCGCAAAACAGTAATACTTTACCACCAGTTTAAATCTGGTGGTAACCTATTCACAAAGAGGAAGGGGTCACTTCAGGACTCCTTCTTCTTTGATACAGTTAAAAAAATATTTCTTAAGGGTAGGCAGTAGTTCCACGGACCATTACCTCCTCTCAAAATCTGAAACTGCAAAGTTTAATTTTTTCATATTAAACACATCCCATTTTCAATTTAGGAAAACGGGCTGCATTTTAAAAATGTAGATTTGCTTTATAAAAAAGCAGTCACAGACACAGTTTTCTGCTGCCCCCAGCAAGCCACAATACCTTTGATGGCTGTGAATCCTAATGGGGCACAAATTGCGACATAGCTCAATAATATGCATGAGGAAGTTCTATTTGTGACCCACAAGAATCGCTAATGAAACTGAAAAGGGTTTCATACATTAGGAATACTGCTTTCCTAATTGTGATTCGGAGAGAAACACAATTAGGAAATCGGTATTACTAATGTCAGTATGTCTCGCCTTTAGCCCCCTACACCCTATACCAGGGTCACTGTAGGGGGCCTTTCTCCCCTGGACTCCATGGGGGGGGGACCTAAAGGGATGCCCCTGGGTTAAAATATAAAAATAATTGGCAGTTTCTGTCACGATCGTGCAGGACTTTTGTGGGGTAAAAAAAAAAAAAAAAAATCACAGCCAGGGCTTTGTTGTTTACTTAAGGGGAGGGGGCATGCAGCTCCTCTTCCCTAGCCATTATAGGCCCCAGGGATACCACTCCCCGGGGCCACATGCCTCCCCTTCCCAGGTTGTTTTCAGACCTGGAGACCCCAGTCCCCGGGGCCCACTGTATTCTTTGATGATGAATGATGTCATTTGAGATGTCATCAGTGGTGTCATAAATGATATCATAGAGCATGTCATGAATGATGTAATATGTGAGATCATAAGCAGTGATGGTGGGGGTGCAAGTTATAGTTACCTCTACTAACTATAACTGGTGAATTTCTATGTTTTTTTAGTTCAAAATGTTATTATCACTGACATATTCACCTATAATGTTATTTTACCTTTGTTTTTTTCACTGAATTTCTATTTTTTTCTTAAAAACAAAAACAGATCTTTTTGTCACACCTAACAATAACATTACTTTAACATTTGTTTTTTTTCAGTGAATACATATTGTGTGTGTGTATCCATGCTGTCTAGTGGGCTTTGTGCCCCCCCTAAGGGGCACAAAGATTGTATACCTATACTGGTGTGGTCCAATGCCAGGGTAAGCCACCCCTTGTATTCTACTATGCAGAGATCCCTGGTGTCTAGTGTTCTTTCTACCCCCTCGGGAGCAAAATGGGGGCTAGCCCTCCAATCTGTTCAGGGGAGGCGGGGGAGCAGAAAGACTACATAGCCCTGGGTAAGAGGAGAGCACTGGCTTTGTCCAAGTAATTGCTTCCTCCCACTAAAAACAAATCCCTGGTTCCTAGTGGCCTTCTACCTTCAGGTGGGCAGGTGGGGCAGACTGGGGAAAACCTCCCTATTTGCCTTTCTGGGGTGGTGGCAGGCCGATGCCAGGTGGTCTGAAATACCTGTTGCCTAGTGGGCGCTCAACCTCCTGTGGGTGCAGAAAGACCGTATTGCCCATGACAGGAGGAAGCACTGACCCTTGCTCAAAGGGATGCCACTCCCTCTGGCCACTTGTCATCAAGAGATATCCAGTCTTGGTCTTTTAGCCAAAACTACTGAAGGCTTTAAAAGAAAATCTTTGTTTAGTCAATAACATTTTTTGCATTCTTTTAGCTGCTTTTGGAGGCTACCCCTGCATAATTCTTGATATTCTCCAGCTTTGAAATAGGTTGTTTGTAAAACTTTGGATTAAACTAAGGAGGAGACATCCATGACTCACGATGAACTGCTGAGCACCATTGTCCGTCTCTGCATCCATACTCAACCTGATTAGTAATCTAACTCTATGTGCCTCAATGAGCTGCCCCTGCCTCTCTGTACCTCCAGTTGCCTCCCTCAGTATCTCCTGCTTTATTGTATTTTTCACAACACTACTCCAAATCTTTGTTTCCTGCTTCTTCACTACCCAGTTGTATGTCCATGTGCCTTTTCGCTGCCATCAACTTTTACTCTGTGCCCTGCTCTACTCTCATTCTCTACATTGTTCTAACTTCACCATACATTAAATTAGATTGGTGTCCGTCCCTTGACAATTCTTTGCTCTCTAAGCTCTCCCTTCTCCCTCCTGAACCTTGAAATGTTAAATAATGCATCAAATTGACTTATAAATGTGGAGAACAAGCAACTGTGGTATTAGCCACAAAAGCCTGTGGCTGACATAAGGAAAAAAAAAACACTGAGACTAAATTGGATTGTGGATGCGCCCTGCTTGAATGAACATTGAAATCAATCTCATGTGCCTATGCCGGCCTTCACTGATGGGGGATGGCACCCTATCCCCAAACACGGAGCATTCTCTGTTGTTCAGCACTTGCTCGCCTGGTGAGGGACTGTGATACTATTTGGGCAACAAGACTGGCTGAAATGCCAGCCAATTACTTTGGCCAACAAAAAGACAGAATAAGAATTTTAACTTCTCAAAAAGTTATTTGAACATCTTCCTGTTGCTGTTCTCTGTATTTTGTGGCTGAAGGTTCTGTTGTAGTGGCGGACGGAACCACCTAAGGAGCAAAATAAGTTCCATCTCCGTGGTGTGCTTCAGCCCCGCTTTATTGACCTTTGCTCCATGTTCCCCTTTTTGTTCCATGTTCCCCTTACTAACCCTCAGTGGTGGTTTCTTTTTTAGGGCTGGGGAGCGTATCCGCCCCCCCCCCCCCCCTCCTACACACTGCGAGCCAAGCAGGAAGAAATAGAATGGCAAAGAAAAGATTTAATTGCCATTTTTTTTCTTCCATCGCAGCACGGCACCAGCCCAGAGACATGCTGGCCGTGCCTTCTGCTGCCGGAAGGAGAGGTAGCAGAGGACTGCCTCTGCTTCCGGCAGCAGAGGGCTAGAGGAGTTCCTGGACTGGATGCTCCAAAGTGCGCATGTACTTTGGCCGCTGCTTTGCGCCGGCCGAAGTGACAAGTACACTTTGAAGCTCCTACCCAGTTGTCCTAAGACAGCTGGGTGAAGACCAGGCACAGGCCTCCAGGTCCTGAAGGAGCGTCCAGGTAGGATGATCCATCCAATCAAGGTGCTTCTTTCATGCTGGTTAAACCACGAGAACAGAGTCTGGATTGGTTAAGAGAGCTCTTCCTCTATCGGAGAGCAGAAGCACAGGAGCAGGACGTGCAGCCCGTGGGTAAGTACCTTTTTTTTTTAATGTGTGATGCATGTGTGTGCAATGCATGTGTGTAATGTATGTAAATGTGTAGTGCATGTAAGTATAGTATGTGTTTTAGTTAGTATTATTTGGGCTTTTGGTGGGAGGGGTGGTTTACTTTAGGGTTTTGGAGGGAGGTTTTTTTTTGTGTGTGTGTGTTTTTGCGACGTGATTGGGCACTTCCTTCGCCCCACCACTTTAAAGTACAGGCCGCCGCTGCTAACCCTTTAAAGGTTGTCTCTTGGGTTAGAAAACACAGGTGTGATTTTGTGGACAATATTCCCTCACAAACAGCAGCTATCTCACTCCAGTGTCCACGCCTGTCAAGATTATTAATATTTATTAATTATTGAATGCATTTAAAGCAGGAATACGAGTCAGTAGAGGACAGAGCGTCGCGTGCGCTTTGAATCAACAAAATAATTAGACGTTGTCTAATGAGCGGAATAACAAAAGGAACAGACAGAAAACTATTTTGCCTCTTCCAAGGAGAGGCATATCCTCCTTGCAGCCACAAAGAGCACACAATATTAGTTCAGGCAAGCAGCCGGTCACGACAACCCCATCTTTGTCATAGCTCCCCCCTCGGGTGACGAACCTTTCCTGCAACGCATAGAACAACAACATGTGGGAACATGTGCCAAGACACACCGAGAAGTGTCAATCAATTCACTGCGCTGTAGATGGCAGGGTATCGATCAACAAGGTGTAATAACCACTGTCATTTTTGCGCACAGTATTGATTTTCTACATGGGAAGTCACAGACATCACTGCTGGTGAAAATGTGTTTATTACAGTCCAGACTGTTCTTGTTTCTTCCTGGGTTTGTGGAAGCAGCGGAGTGGCCAGACATGCCAAATTTATACAGAGTGCCGCTTCTGCCAGTCCGATGCATCCAATGATTTTCCTACCAGCTTATCCTTTTTTAGGTTTCACTGGCCACACCTTGGCTGTGTTTTGCGAGAGCCCTTCAAGACATCAAAAATAAGCATAGATAAGTGTCTGAGGAAAGTGCACTTATGGTCAGCACTCTTCAGCCATTGGCTTTCATATGCTTTTCATGATTGGATAGATGGGCCGTCCGTCAAGACTAAGGCATATGAGGATGGTTACGTAGCCCCATTTTTTGTTCATGTTAGAGTTAGGTGATGAGATTAAGTAACCCTCTTGTTTTTAGTTTTTTTTAAACTTCAAAACAGTTTATTGTTTTGAAAATAAAAGCAGTAGCATGGAGTGATTAGCGTACAATCTTTCAATAAACATTTTATAAGATGGTCAGATAAGAAATGGACGTATTTTCTATGTAAAATTTATGAGACTCAGTAGCAGTTACTCCAAAAATGTACATGGACAAATATTATTTTATGTGATATTTTTGTACACCTAATCCGGCTTTATGAATGAGCTTGCTATTTGCAGAGGTACAAGAAAGAGAAAATAGAGAAATGTGAGATAAGGTGTAGAAGAACCTGCAATATCATTACTGTCAGAGTGTAAAAGCAGATTAAACCTAAGAGAGCAGAGGTAAAGGTGGTTGGGATGGAGGAACAAGAAAGGTGGGGGGAGAGGGTAGGCTAATGTCGTCCTAAGAGATGGCAATAGGGTAGAGATTGTCATTTTCTATGGCATTTTACATTTTTGTAGATGAAGATGGATCTAGTTTGTTCCCTAAAGCTTTTGACAAACCAAGATTAGTATTATTTGAAATAGTAGTGTATGCAATCCTTAAAAACAAAATAAACCCTGGCCATGACGTTTTCCCAGTCACACAGTGTTCTGTGTATTTGTACAGTGCAGCACTTGCCCAGGAGGGTATCCTGGCATTGAAGCAAGAGCTGTATTGGCTGAACCATGGTCGGGCTAGGCGAAAAGCCAGTTCTTCAGTTTATTGCGGAATTCAAGAACTGAGGAGGAGGCTCTGATGTGCAGGGACAGGTCGTTTCAGGTTTTCGGAGCAAAGTAGAATGCATAACTGCTGGATCTGATTGTGCCTGTGCAAGGATTGCGAGTCTGCCTCAACAAAGGTGTCTGGTAGGTTTGTGAAAGTTTATGCGTTGTTGATGTACACAGGGCCAATGTTGTGCAGGGCTTTGCATGCATGCCTGAGGAGGTTGAACGTTGCTTGTTTGTGGACTGGGAGCCAGTGGAGCTCTTTGAGGTGCTGGGTGATGTGAGTGTGCAGTGGAAAGTTGAGAGTGAGCCTGATCAGGATGTTTTGTATGGTCTGGAGTCTCCTGGTCAGTTGAGCATTGATTCCAGCTTAGACTGGTTTTCTGTAGTCCAGCTTGCTGGTGATGAGGGATGGGGTAACAGTTCTCTGGATGTTGGCGGGGAGCCATTTGAAGATCTTTTTGAGCATCTTGAGAGTGTGGAAACAAGAGATGGCCGGTCAAGGTAAGTTGGTTGTAGATTACTATATTGAGGTTCTTTGCATGGAGTGCCTCCTTGATTGCCAGGAGGGGTGTGTGTCTGAGTTCAGCAGGCCACCAAATGGAGTCACAGAGTGAGGAGTCTTTGCAGATGATTATTACTTCTCTCTTGTCTGTGTTGAGCTTGAGGCTGTTGCTTTTCCTGTATCTGGCGACTTTGGTCATGGAGGCAAAGAAAAAGGTCTCATCTTGCTATCTTCCCGGAGAAGGAGAGTATAATCTGAGTGTCTTCAGCATAGAATGTAATGTTGATTCAATGGGCATGGCTGATGCTGGAGATTGGGGTCAAGTAGGCATTGAACAGCGTGGAAGTGCATGAGGATCCTTGCGGAACGACTGAGCACAGCCTTTCAGTAAGTACCAAATGCAACAAAGTGGGAGCCCTTGGGTGCCGGCTTTGTGCAGCTGATGAATTTTGTTAATTCCATTTGTAAGTACGAAAGAGATCTGGTTCTGTAAGTCTATTAGATAGACTTTTATATCATGGACCTAGGATGGTGTTACATGAGTTTACAGACATCTTTATTTGAAAGATATCATCTATAGTTTTTTCAGTCTGAGCCCAAAGAGGGTTAACATTGCTACAGTGGATTAGAACATGCTCCAGATTAGCAGTTTTATTTATGCAGTTTCAGCAGGATGATGACTCTTAGAACCCTTGTTTAAATATCCTTTTGGGCATCTTTTCAATGCCCAGAATTTGCACCGAAATATCATAGGGGACAAATTGTGTTTGATGCAGTTAGTCAGCTAGACTAATTTTAGAATCTAAAAAACAATTCTTCCATTTTCTGTATATTTTTGCATTTATTTTTAATTTTCAAGCGTCCCATAGCATATAGTTGCCACATAACTTAGTTTAGATTTTTTTTTTTTTTACTTTTATGCAATCAGGAGAGTGATGGCTATTTAGTTTTCCTAGAGCTACTCCGAATCTCAACAGTCTATACAAAGTTATATTGAGTAGGTTGTATTTATCGCATAGTCTAACAAAAGGTAAGAGCATAATCGTCTGACTGCATCAAATATTGGATTGTGTGTATTCCTATTTGTGCCCTGTGTTCCCATAGAAGTTATTTTCCATATAGTTTTACACTGGCGTGCAGTCACAAGGAGGAAAGAGAGCCTCTCAATTATTGTGGAAAGTTAGGAAGTATGGCTTTAATCATGGATTTTGATATGTTGACCAAGTGTAAAGTTTCAATAGGAAGGCTGTTTGATAGTTAATTAAATTAAGGAATTTCAACCCTGCCTTGGATTTATTCATTTTGAGTTCAGATAACACTATTCTTGCTTTTTATTTTTGCAGATGAAATTCAATATGATTTTACTACTTGTTTTTAACAATTTAATGAAAAATATAGGAAACATACTTGATTAAATGTTGATTTGAGGGGAGATCATTTTAACACATTTGAACCTTCCCCATCATGTGATGAATTTAGGAGCCCATGATTCCATTGGAGTCATGCAAGTAAATGTTGTCCTGTAAATGTTCCACTCCAGCATAGGCCAGCAGCAGGGCTCAGGCACCTCCAGGACGGTGCAGTTGGTGCTGGGCAGCTGGGCAGATTCAGGGAGGCCTTTGGAAACTTGTTGTGGCTCTGTAGCTCAAATAAGAGCGTATCCAAAGCGAGAACTGCATGTTTCATTACAAACTGATAAACTATGTAAATAGTGTCCGTAACAGCAGTCAACATTTTCATTGTAGCTGGCTAGCCAGGTTGTAGCTTTGTTACTGGCAAATCAGCAAACATTACATTTTGTCCAAATTTCAGTGTCATATTATCATACATCTTAAATCATAGAGGACCATTTTTACGGTAACAATATGTATGAAATGCAAAGCTGGTTTTGATATATTCCTATTATAGAGCACCTTCCAGGCACTACAACATTGGTGTGTGCCCGCATGAACATGCTTGGAAGGGGAGGCTTAAGAATCATAACAATGTTTAAAATATTATTCAAACTGTATGCAAAATGTCAAGTTTAATGTGAAGCTTAGAGGGGTCACACTGTTCTCCCAAGGGTTTACCTGGCACCAAGCTGCGTTTAATGAACATGCAACAGGCCAATGTCAATGAAAAGGTTGAATAAATTAGCCGTACTTTATGTATTTAAGGGTGCATTGTTTTTTATTTTATTTGTATCTGTGCTCCTTTTGAGCACAAAGCATGGACGAGATAACTTTGATTATGGATACTATTCCTACTAGACATCCAGTCAATGGGCAATCAGTTTCTTTCCAGAGGGCATGCTTAATTGGAAATGGCAGCAGACCTAATACTCAGAAGAAGACCTCAAAGCTAGGCCTCTATATATATTGGTTTAAATTTGGTGTACGGTGGTTGAGGCTGGGCACATTATAGCTGAGCCCGGTTTAATGATGTTTGAACCAGGGCTAATGATGGATCAGCATTGACAAACGAGAGGCAAGCCTAGACAAATTATGTTTGCGCATAGCTAAATGATTCTGATGTCTATGTTGAGTGTCAGTAAATGTATGCAGCGCCTAGGCATTCGAGGACTGCACTGGGTTTGTGAAGGTAGTACCTGTGGCATATCATGGCTATTTACCATTGCTATGCCATTTATTTCATAGCTGCACTATTGGCATATCAGAGCTGTCCTCCAGTAGTAATGCCTGTTTTTACTTTCTTCAGTAATATTTTGCTATTTTGATAAACTTAAATTGAAGCTGAAAGAGCACATTCTATTATATGATTGGTGACCAAATTACATGGCACCACTTCCTGTGATGTCACCAGGGTCAACAGTCATATGATGTCACATCCTGTGATGTCATTAGGGTCAAAGGGTATGAGATGTCACTTCAGCTACCCCAGGCATTTTAGTGAGTTGACGCCTGTGGCAACATCTCACTCCATTGCCACTTCAACTAGTCAGTGAATTATTTTTATATAGCCATGGCAGAGGTCTCTGGCGACCTAACAAACTAAAAAGCCACAGTAGTAGCAAGTCTACAAGATGATGCACCAAATAACTCTTTGAAGAACAGAAAACTTTCAGAAATACAGAACGCATATGGTGACACAACCTCGTCACACTGAACCGAAAAACCATCTGCTATAAATGTAGAAAAACACATTTGTTGAGGCCAAAGCATCTTTATTCAGATCAGATATCAAACCTGCAAGAAAACAACCCACATTTTTTTTAAGCATTGTCAAACATTTATCTAACCCATACATACCGCTTGATATTCGTATTAACAAGCAAAACTGCAATAAATGCTCCAATTTCTTCGCAAACAACAAGAAACTGAACGTTCATTCATCACAGAAGTTTCGGATTCACATCATGAAACCCTGCCTTGTACAACCACTGAGACTTGGTCCTCTATCAAAGAGCTAACTCAAGAAAAAATAATTATCACAGATCCCTTCCCGCAACCCATCCCAGAAAACATTCCAAAAGACCTAAGACTTTGCATCTCACCTTACCTGACGAATGTCATAAACTTCTCATTGTTACATGTTATAGTCACAAACTGTCGTAAAACAGGTCAGCGGATCCCCTACCCCAAAAAACAAGAACCTGACAAGAAGACCTCAGGAACGTCCACCCCATCACAAACCCCTCATGGCAAATGTCCTGGAAATGAATGCCTCAAAACAGAAGGAAGAATACACAGAGGACAGTAGCCTACAAAAGAATATATAGAGGACAATAACCTTCATGTTTGAGAATTATATGCAGCACAGAAGCAGTGGTCCTCCAAATACTGACAACACATTGTGGCCCAGATTTAAGAGGGCCTGGTGCCTCCTTGCGGCAAATTAGTGTAATTTTTTAAAATGCTAATGTGGGCCAACGAGGCCAAAATCGCCACGCCATATTTATAAAGTGGCACAATGCATGCATTGCACGACTTTGTAACCCCTTGCGCCACATTATGCCTGCGTCAGGCATAATGTTTGGAAGAAGGGCATTCCCCCATTAGGGGGACCACAAAAATTCTGCAGTGGAATCTAAGAGATTCCACTGCATCATTTTTTACTGCTACTTTTACTGCCTGCTCAGGGCAGGGGCTAAAAAGGGGCACACCATTGCTTTCAATGGGCCCCTATGTCGGTTGCAGGATTAGCACCAACATTTTTGCACTAATCCTACACAGTACATCAATAGTGTCACAAATTGTGACCCTATTGCCCCTACAATGTGCCATAGTGCGCTGTATATTAAGTACGACAAGGGCGGTGGAGGGGGGGTTTGCTAAGGGGGCACAAGAAAAGTGGCCCTGCATTGGATGCAGCACCACTTTTCTTAAATCAGGCCCAATGTGTCTTAGATGAAGGTGAATCCTGTGTCCTTGTACCCCTTGACCTATGATTGGATCTCAACACTGTTAACCTGGGATTGGAATAAGTTGCACAGTCGGGTTTTCATTATATTGGGACGTCTACACGTAGCAAATAATACTGATACAACTTTCCGACAGGAAGTTTCCCTCGACTCCATACTTAACGTCTAATCTCCTACTGCCTTACTGTTTGAACCAACAACTCTTTTCATCTTTGCACTAACAAAGAACAGCTATACATAGAAATATAATCCCCAGAAGACTTAACACTTCTCGCCCTCACCCTAAGAACCCTACAGAAAAGGATGTTTCTTCACTATTTAAAGTCCTGTTTATAGCTCCTCTGCAGTCACTACACTAGTAAAAGATTGACTTGACCCAGCAAACATACTTGACTGCTAATCAACCACTGTTGAAACGTGTAAGTCTCTGGACTTCACTCGGGGGGAAAAAAGACACTGAACATCCAAGCGCACATCAGAGAGTTCAAAACTACAGTACAATCAATAGTCCTCTCAAAATTGGACTACGGAAATACCCTACTGACTGGCATTCCCAGAATCCAAATAACCATCTGATGGTAGTCCTAAATGCTGTGGTGCGGTTAATGTCTGGCACAGAAGAAGACACCACATCAATCCCATGTTGATCACTCTGCTGAAATGGCCCCACCTAGTGACCAAATGCTTTCTCTGAATGGCATCCATTGTACACAAGGTGGTACATGGAGATTTGGTGATGTTTAATGAGCTACTTAACTCAAAATGTTGTCATCTCTGGAGGTTCCCGACTACTCCATCCTTCAGAAAATCGTGCATGGTAAACCAATCCATCTCACGGAGCGCCCATGGACGTCAGTTAGGGGTTGCCAGCTGTGACCCCCAGATTGCCTCTTCCGATCCCTGGCACTGCCTTTGTGACCCCTGGCCTCAGAGGGGAAGTTCCAGTTTACGGACGTAGGCTAGGGCTACACTCTCCTTGCTTTCTGTCAATTTGTTACACTAATAGTGAAAAAGGCATTATTCACTTTTAGTGTAATAAAATGGGGTACAACTAGCTGCAATATGACTTTTGCTGGCAGAGAAGGTAAATAAAAATGTTTTTAAATGTACGTTGTGTGCTGTCTTGTGGGTGAGACTGCATGAGTGAAAATAAAGGTTAATGGGCGTGGGATGTCACTTCCGCTACCCCAGGCATTTTGGTGAATTGACATCCGTGGGAGCGCCCCAAAAGTCCAGGACTTCATCTCATCCTCCCCAATAACAAACCGTTCTTAATGACACCTTCAAGAAAGAACTCAAACTACTGATCTTCCAAAGGCCCTTTGAGATATAACTATACAACCTTCATAGGAATTTTCTGGACTGACTGATTGTATTTTAATCACGGACACATTGCTTGGGAGTTGATAAAAATCCATGTACATATTTTTCTCTCACACTCCAAATTTCTCCAAATCGTCTTCTACACCTGAGGAAAAAACTGTTCTACATGTACTGTACACATCCAAGTGACTGATAGATGTATTTGTATATAACTATAAAAAGTCTTATATTTTACCTCATCAACGTCTGCTTTGTAAAGAGCTCTGCTGCCCTGACTATTCTGGTTTACGCAATATACAACTGCAAATAAATAAATATGCTTATTCTTGACACAAAGGCTAAATAAATAGATACATATGCTGACTCCCGACACAATGGCCCAAAGGATACATTGTCATAGGAAGTGAGTTAAGACCAGAAGAGGATTCTCGTATACAATGACCAGAACCCCAATGGGTAGATTTACTAACATTTTGTCCCGCAAAATGTTTATTTGAAGATTACCTTTCAGTGCAAATCTTGTTTTGTGCCTGAAAATTACAGAAACTTTGTGTCAGGGGCGGGCGGACACAATCCATGGAGCTTTTCCATGCAACCACCCATGGTTTTTGACACAGTGCTCTAGCTTCTAAAAATAGTGGTTTGTGGCAAAAAATATTGCCTTCATGAGGTAGGCAATAACAAAAAGAGAAAGGTTTTTATTTCTCCAAATCTTTCCAGCTTTGTGTGTGTGCTGCACTGTAGAGCATACATCCAAAGTGGGAAAAAGTCTTAAAGTATATCTATGTATCTTAGGGCCTGATTTATATGTGGGCGGTCGAGTTACTCCATCACAACAGTGACGAAAAACCCATCCGCTGAAATATAAGTTCCATTATTCCCTAAGGGATTTATATTTCGGAGTTTGGGATACCTGTCACTGTTATGACCGAGTAACCCATACGGCGAAATCTAAATCAGGCCCTTATTCTGTACTGGAAGGGTACCTTTCTAGTACAAAACCTATTCTAGACATGATGCAGACACCTTTGCACTATGCTTTCATGGCTGCACCGCGTTGGATGAGTTTTAATAAGTCTACCTCTGAAACGCTGAGAAGGAAGAGAGCTCCATAATGAGTTAATAGAGAATCCAATAACTCAGAAATTAGAACATTGTCACTGCACCCCTGCCAGACTAAAGGTCCACTATCTGAATAAAGACTTTGGGGAAGATTCACAAAAGTAATTTTGAGCATGGGAAAAAGTACTAAAGGAGTACTGTTTTACCTACTCTTACATGCCTTTGTGAATCGGCCCAGAAAAGTCTAACTCCGTAATGTTAAAGTACCAGTGTGGAATCGCATTTTACAGCTCTTAAGTATGTTGGGCCTAATGGCCCCTGTGATACACAATGACAATCTCTGCACAGGCCTATCATTAAGAAAAGAGGCCTACAAATGTAATTCGCTACTGCTAGGAACGCATTATGTTGCAAGGCTTGCTCTCTGAACAGCCACCATGAAATATCATCGTCATTGCATGCTAGCTGAAGCAATCTTCCTTCTGGAAAGTACCAGTCTGCATACGTGATGTTCTCAAGTTTTGTCACAAGATGGACCATGTAATATTAGGCACGTAGGCCACCTTGTGTAAAACACAATGGGTGAAATATACAAAATGGAACGAAGATGGGGAAAATTACAAGGACAATACATTTGTGCCTATGATAGCTATGTACAAAGAATTAACAAACGTGTCTAATTGTTACATCTGTACCCACCTACCAACCACTGCCCAGGAGAAAAGTAATTATACTCAGATGCCCCTCCTGGAATTCATGGCGTGTAACATATTAGATAATATGTTAGGGGGAAAACAAAAAGGAATGAGAACAAGAGGGAGGAAAAGGGAGAGGGAAACAAAGAAAAGGAGGAGAAGTAGGGATGACTATGGTTTGGACGACGAACCTTATGTAGGAAATATTTGGGAAAAATGTGTTGTAGGAGCGGTAAATAAATTGATGGAAAAGCACAACGAGAACGTGGAAGTTATAAAGGAATATAAGAAAGGAAATTGGGGAAATAAGAAAGGTAGAAGAAGGAGCTGGGAAAGTGACAGATGGGACAGATGTTGGAGGAATGCTGAATGGAATAGCAGCATGGTTCAAGGGTTGGGGTACGTGGTTGGTAGAGGTATTAGTGATAGGGATTGTGGCACTAATAACCCTATGTGTGCTCATATGGGTATGTCCATCCTTTCTGGTACTACTCTTGAAAAGAACATGTCACCAGAACCGCACACATTACCGAAGGAAAGGGTGTGAGGAGGACGACAGGGAGGAGGCAGGGGCCGAAATGACGACAATGCATCATGACCCTTAAGATTGACATTGAGTATCAGAGGGCGGAATGTGGAATTGCATTTTACAGCTCTTAAGTATGTTGGGCCTAATGGCCCCAGTGAAACACAATGACAATCACTGCACAGGCCTATCATTAAGGAAAGAGGCCTACAAGTGTAATTTGCTACTGCTAGGAACGCATTATGTTGCAAGGCTTGCTCTCTGAACAGCCACCATGAAATATCATCGTCATTGCATGCTAGCTGAAGCAATCTTCCTTCTGGAAAGTACCAGTCTGCGTACGTGATGTTCTCAAGTTTTGTCACAAGATGGACCATGTAATATTAGGCACGTAGGCCACCTTGTGTAAATTCCTTGTCTATGCTTGTTATTACTATATATGGTGCGATAGGAAGCACCACCTTTAGCCATAATGGAGAAATAATCATACGTCAATGTCAAGGACCAATGGAACGTCGAATTATGTTTGTGGTTTAATACTATAAAAGATCATGTATTACTTCCTTTATTCAGGCTGTTCGTGTGCAACCTGTACTGAGCAGCCTCCATGTACATGTCTTTCTATTTCTAATAAATTCTTTATGTTTACCCAGAAGAGCTGGCTAACGGTCGTTTGTATCCTGGATGGGTGCTGAATAATTTTAGCTTCTACACAAGGAGGGTGCAGTCCTTTCTATTTGTAATAATTGTGTATGAATACTCCCTGAAATATAACCACTTTATTGACAGTTAGAGGTCTGGGGCCAGTGCTTAATTTGTGCTTGTGGTTTCCGGTGCTGTGCACCGGCACTTATTTTTGTGGGCCGGGGCTTATTCTTCTGCCTCAAGCATTCGCTGCGAACTCTTGTAGCAAAAGACACATATGGGAAAGACGGAGGAAGAGAAAAGTGAAAAAAAGTCACAAATTTAGAAAGCAGAAAGCTGCAGGAGTGAGCTGGAGGGGCAGGGTGTGTCAGTATATAGCTGAAAGAGGCCCGAGATGTCTTCAGGGTTACTCTGCCTCGGTATTCCGTGTTCACACATTTAATTGCAGCAACCGCGTGTTTCAGAGGAGAGCTTTGAGCAGCTGCACCTTTTTTTAAAAAAATTAAGCACTGTCTGGGGCCAATTTACAAAAAGCACTCCAAAATGCCTCTGTAAATTGGAACCCATGGTTTTTCCAGAGAGATGATTCTAAAGTCTGCCGAGAAAAAGTAAAATTGAAAAGACTTTAAGCAGAGCCATTCTTTTTAGCACTTGGGATCTATGGTTTTGGCTCAGTGTCTGGTAATACCATTCTCACAACAGGGTGGGAGAGTTTTCCAGTCAGGGTAGAATCTACGTGAAGGCGCTCTTTATTTTATCTGAAGGCATGTTCTTGTAAAAGCAATTATTTAACCCTTCTTGTGTTCGTCTCTCTTACATGTTCATTGTAGAAAGTGGAATAAAATGTCATTTGGTTATGATTGTGGGATTTAAATGGAGGAAACTATTTGCAGGTGTGATGACACAGTCTATTGAAGCAGTTTGTCCAAGATGTTCCATTTGAACGATTTGCAGCACATGAGATAATGACTGAACTCAGCTAATACAAATAAAAAGACTGAAGCATATAAATACACATCACTTTTAATTTACCATCTATGGGTGCCTTTTGCACAATTCTCATGTATGATTGTCCACCAGGACAGCTAGGATAGCTAAATTCTGTACGAATCCATACATACGGTATCCTTAAACAGTTAAATAGAAGCGGATATCAAAGATGCAAGATAATCCTATTCCTTGTTAACATCAGAGATAAGGTTCATACAAATAAATCCACAGAAGCCTCTCCTTCACCCACAGTCACATACTGTCCCAATCTAGTTAAAAAGTGAATATGTAAAGAATCGCTCGTACTAATTGTCTGTGATCTTTGAACAAATGTCTGGTTTTCCAGAGAAAGACCAGAGGATCTAAGGAAGCCTATCAGAATAATGGTCATGTTGTGGACTCTGACAAAGCTCCATATGACTGTTATTAATCTTTAATTGGTTAATTCATGGTGACATGATGAGCTATATTTCCTTTCTGAGGCCCAGATTTAGGAAGACCTTGCATGCCATTGCATCAAGCAAGGTGGAGCAAGACAACGCAAGGGCTTCAGTGAGGTTTTCTTAGCCGCACAAACTTCCTTGCATGGCTCTACATGGCTCAGTAAATTTGGAGTTAATCAAGGAAGCACAAGTCGCTGCCTTGTGTTACTCTGCCATGGGAAGAAGTTCCATATGTGGAATGTGGGTGTTCCCACCCATCCACCCATGGTTTTTGGAGCATTCCCAGATTTACTAACACTGGTGAACCTGGGAATAAGTCAAAATGCCATGCCTTCCCAGGTGAGGCGTAATAACGATAAATATGTTTATTTCTCGTTGTGTTTTCCTCTTTCTACGCATGCTGCATTGTGCAGCACGCGTAGAAAGAGGAAAACGCTTCAGAAGTTTGTTTTTGTGCAGGAAGGTGCCCCTTCCTGCACAAAAAAAGTCCTGCCTGTAACACAGGCACCCTTGCACCATGGAGCAAGGGTGCCCGCATTAGTCATATGTTGCACTCTGTGCACCAGCGCAGAGAGAGAGCAAGAATGAATCATATCTTAGTAGATACGACACATTCATGCTCTCTCCCTGACAACCAGCAGGCTGTTTTGCTGCATTGCATGATTTGTTGGTAAATCTACTCTTAAGTTTCAAGGATCACTGATCAAGTAAATTGGAATGGAAGTGTTATAACATCACTTTTTGTTACACTCCCTCTCTGTTCTCTCTATCTAGTTGTGTTTGCTTCAAGTTTAGACTCCACATTACTTGCACTGTAGGTTAACATATAATTTGCAATTCCCATGTCTGACAGGGCTGGTTTTAGACTAAAGTAATATTTGGTAGAAGGCGGCGGTCACCAGAACGCCCCACGAATTAGAAACCTTCCCCCCTCCCCAACCCCTTTCTTGCAGGGAAGGAGGGGATGGAAAATGTTGCTTTCCTTTTGGTGGCAACAATCCGTGCACTGATCCAGGCAACAAGATATACATATAGTTGCCAGAATAAAGCAGACTCTTAAAAAGCCATCTGAACTTTACCCGACTAGAGACCCCGCTGTGTTGTGCTTTTTGTAAGCTCTTTCTAGGCACATCTTCCCCACACTGACTCACCAGGTCATCCACTAGGTTTAGCAAACAATGCTTTGTGCCAGCTTCATTCAAAGCTTCTAATCAAAATAATTCAAGGCACTTGGGGTTGTATTATGGAGCACTATGTACAACTTCTCCAATGGCATTTTACATCAGGTACATAGTCGCTTTCAGCACGTTATTGCAAATTACACAGCAAGGTCAGAAGCACCCCATCACCCTCACAAAGTGGTGGTCTCATCCACTAATCTGCGAAAGACTGTCTCGGGCTCCCATAGTCTGAGGTGGAACCTGGGGATTTAGAAAGCGTGGGATCAACCACTGTTTGTCCGTGACTGAATCCATACTCATTGGTGCTCCAGCCCCACTCAAAAGCAATCATTTAAGTAGCATGGTTGTTTTCTCCTGTTTATGGTTTCTCTACCAGTAATGGAAGCAACAACTACAACCTACAAGTAAGACGTTGTGTGACGCTTGCCAGCCAATATCAAATTTGGAACAATCTCCAGGCATCACTGACGAATCAAGAATTGTGTGTCTCCTCCAAATAACCACAGCTCCTCAATGTGATTGGTCACTCAGCTCCTCAAGGTGATTGGCCACATAGGAATGCCACTGGAGGACAAAAAAGGGTTTTCAGGAGCATTTGCTCCTGGTTATACCTGGTATACTCATCACTCTCAGCTATTACTAATGCAAATTATTCATATAAGGTAATACATTACATGTATTTGGATTTCTCAGAAGATCAGTACAGGATATTAGAGAAAACGGGGCCACGTCATTCAATTGTCTCAAAAGCACTGACTCATAATGTGTTGAAGCTTATGTAGGCGGCATCTCCAACTCACCTAAACCATGCATCAATCTTTAACAGCGCACACAGTCGCGTCATTCTGTTTTCACTTGCACAAATTATACTAAACTCCAAATTATTATACTTAACTCCAGAAAACAGCTCTTCCTTGCACACCTGCCAACATTTCACTTTACTGAATAGTTTTAAAATAAAGGTTCACACCAAATGTATCTGATCTACAAGTTTTTCTAAAACTACACGTTTTAGAAACAGTTTTTACAACAGGATAGGTTTTATAAAACCAAGTAAGAAGTGCGTTGAAAGGCCTCCTCATCCTCCTATCCACCCACCAAAAATATTTTGGTGGATTTTTAATAGAGACAAAAAGATAAAAGTAAGGTAGCAAAAGTAATTTTTGGATTATCATAATATTTTCATTCTTAGAGCAAAATTTGTCATATTGTCTAGAAGAAGATGCAGTATTTGTGAATAAATGTCTGGATGGTCACAGTATGAACTGTCCCATCAAAGGTTTTATAATTTCCCTTATGGCTCTGTATTTGAATCTCACCTTCAACTCTGCTGGTAAAGAATCTTAAACACGGATTTCATTCTCTGATCCTATCGTATTTTCTACAGTTCTGCTAGCCATGTATTTGTCAAAGCTCTAATTGTGATGAATTTTCCAGAAATCTATAGGTTCTAACCTTGTATTTCCGAAAGCTCGGGAGGGCATACAGTTTGCACATTTCCACCCATCATTAATATTCTGCTTTTGCATCTGTATTGAATTTTCCCATAATTTTGATCTCCATGAATCTTACTCAATACTCATGACCATGAATTTGCCACTCCTCTCCTCTTAGTCATCTATCTGTTTCTGCCAACCTCAAATTCCCTTATTTCTGCACAGATATTAGCACAAAATAATAGTACTCACATTACTGACCGGTTAAATTCATTACACGGAGTCCTACTTTTCTTGTTACAGTCCTTACACTATACATTTGGCTCATGTCAGGTAGATAAGCAATTGCAATGAGAAACTCTTAGTGAGGAGCATAAATACCTCACCTCTGTACCAAATATACAGTTTATGGCACCCAGAAACACAAATCGCGTATGAGGAAAAGTAGCTCTCAGTGTAATGAAGATAACCGGTAAGTCTCAGAGCATCACCGCCTTGTCACCCTTCCTAACAGTGTTTACGCTGTAGGAGGTACCAAGCAGTGACAAGTTTTCAGCTGGCCTCCAACAGCAGATGCTGGGGAGTCATATACCAAGCATGACTCTATGGGATTGCCAGTTCCAACACTCCCTTAAGAAGAGGCTAGCATCTAGTGGTCACAGGCAAACCACAGACAAGTACCACGCAACACCTGAAAGGTAGAACAGGCTTACCAAGCTAGTGTCTGCTTCCTTTTGTAAAACTACTATCTATTGTAAAACTACTGGGAGCAATGGAGCAATATCTGACAGCCGGACAACAAACAGAACAGATTCACTTGGGGCCTACAGATGAGACCAGGCAGAGCCTTTGTACCAAGTTACAAAATATTAGGAGTCCTTCACTCAAGGAAGACACTGAAAGGATTAACAGCCAGTGAACACCACTGCTGCTAACCAACTGGGCGTAAACATGGAGGTAGCATATCACTAAATCACACGGACAGAAACTGTGTGTTTCTCATATGTTATGGAATAATGATCAAACAAGCCAGAACTCAGTATCATGCAGAGGGCTATATATTTAATTCACAACCTATATATGCACATAGACCAGTGCTTAATTTGTAAGTAAAATTGGGCCTGCGCTCAAAGCCCTCCTCTTAGACACGCAGCTGCTGCAATTAAATGTGGGAACACGAATACTGAGACGGCGTAATCCTGAAGCCACCTCGGACCTCTTCAATCTATTTAAAGCCACTCTCTGCTCCTTTAGCTCACTCTGGCAGCTTTCTGCTTCCTCCCTTTGTGACCCTTTTTCGTTTTTCTCTTCCTCCGTCTTTGCCTTTTGTGTCTTTTGCTCGCAGCAAATGCTTGAGGCAGAAGAATAAGCCCCGGCCCTCAAAAATAAGTGCCGGTGCTCCGCACCGGAAACAACAAGCACAAATTAAGCACTGACATAGACTCATATTGGCGAGCAATTAAATAGCCTTATCTGAAGCAACAAACAGAGGAGCGGTGAAAACAAAACAATGTCCCCAGAAAACAAACCTTCAAAACAAAAGACCATGGCACATCCCAGAACCTCTAAGTGTGTAGAGGCGGAAAATGGCTTGAAATTATTTCATTCCAATGAAGTAGGCTGAGAATAAGCAGGAAAGAAGACCGGGTTAGCCAGATCTTGCCTTCTGCTGCAAGAATCTGAAACATTCTCCCACAATACCAGGAAATATTCCACCACTCAACATCACAAAGACTCTGTTGTCAATGGAGAATTCAGGAAATGGTACTGACTTTAGGAACACATGAAACAGAAAGAGAAACAGGTCACCAAAAAGAAAAGGGGAAAAAAAGGAATTTAGCTGGACGGGACAGTCTCCACTCCAGATCTGAACTTGAATCAGGAAATAAACAAACAGGGCTTACTGGTCCTAAGTCTGGAATTTCTGTAAGAGGGGCTGAAATGTTATTGTTAGATCTGGACTATCACACTTGATGTACAAAAGAGTTAGGACTCAAGTCAAGGAAATGTAGTGACATATTAATAGATGTTCAGTGTTCAAATAAATTCTTGACACGTGCAATGCACTAGGTTAAAAAATATGAACAAATCAAATATATGCCCAGTTTTAACTCTAAAGAGGAGGTGTTCAAACTTATTTGATCTGAGCCCCCCCACAGTAAAATGTTTTGATGTTTCCCCCACTCCCCCTCACTCCAACAATACTAAATGGCAAGGATTTGGGGATAAGGAGAGATGACTGCAGGGGGGCTGGGATCATGAGATCTTTAAAGGGGTGCTTTTCTGTAGCTCGTAATCCACACTGAATGTGGGACTTATAAAACAGCAACAGCATCAAACAAGAACAGAAATTACCAAAAACACTACTCCTCATAATAAAACATTACTCCTCATAATTAGGGTGCTGTGGTCCCCAATGCAATTCCACCTGCTGCACTACTGATGGCTGTAGCCCTGAGAAAGAAGCTAGCTCCTCTTCCACTCCTTTCCCACCATGTATGACCATCACTTAAAACAAGCCAGGTCTCTTTCTGAAAAAACATAATGAGCTACAGCATGCTGCCCCCTTTTTGTGACAAATGCATCATCTCCCCCAATGCCAGCAAGAAAAATCAGCCCCCATGGTCATGTTTTAAAGTAAAACATTCACAATTGTGATGCAGTGGCCCCCTGCTTCAATAATGATAGCTACTGCCTTGATGTCACCTCTGGCCTATGTTAACAACATGGGCTCACACCATCCACCCCCCCCCCCCCCCATCCCTCATCATCCCTCTCCCTGATGCCCAAATGAAGTTGTCTCTGCTTCATTTTTCCCCTCTCTTGGGTCATTGCTCCAAGGCTGAAAAAAAAAAAAAAACACACTAGCACAGCAAGTATGCCCTGGGCAGCTGAGCTTGCATTTATTTTTCATTTCGTGTTTTTATATGCAGTTACCCCAAGGTGAACAAAAACCAATAATATGGAGATTTTCTTTCTTCCTTTTAGCCATGTCTTTGACCCCATCTTAACACTCTGCCCCACGCCACTCACTTACAAGGTCCCTGCAGTTTTTATAAAGACTTTGGGCCATATGTACGAACACATTTTCCCATTGACACAGAATGGGGAAAACCCATTGATACATCTGGCCCTCTAACTGCTGCAGGTGAATAAAGACAGCCTAGAAAGGCGCCTTTCACGCGTCCGGGCTTTCTTCAGTTTTATTTTGCTCTCCCACGGGAACAGACCTACAGCCCCCAGGGGGCACGTCCCACAGTCTGAAGACCACTGCTCTAATGAGACAGATTGCCATCTTTTTTATTATTGTAAACCAGACACTAAAGGGCCAATCCGCAAATGCACCTGCCTTTGTTAATTAGTCCCAAAATGTCTAAAATGAGAATGACATCAAAATATGTAATCACAGTAATTAACAATTAGTACAAATAGAAAGGACTATGCCCTCCTCGCGTTTTTATTAATAAGGAGTTAAAGGTTTCGTGGGAGAGTTCAAAGGCATGCATGAGTATGCCAAAGAGTGCTCCTACTGTAGGGCAATTTCTTGCACTACACGAGTGCTTTAATGGATCTGCTATTCAATTTTTTTAATCGGATGTTTAAAGAAAATGGTTCCTAATTCTCACAAACATACAGTGGCTCCTGAAAAATCTTTAGCCACTGCAGGAACTCTATTTCTCGTGCTCCCTAGGAGTTGTGGGTCTACAAAATTCTCAATCTCATGTTGACAAATTACACAGGATCAGGGCGACTATGTACTCTTTTGAGTCATTTTAGCCTAAGGTCCAATTAGGTCTGCATGTCACACTCGACTGAGAAGAGGGCCATGGTGTCAACTCATTATTTCTAAAAGCAGTGAGTAATTTGAAAAGGTGAAACAAAGGCTACACGATCCTGTCAGAATGAAAAGCCCTGGCATGGCAAAGGGCCTTGGCTGAGTGTCTGAGTGTGAAAACTGTAAGCATAAAAAACCATCATTATGTGCGTTTGGGATGTGTGGACTAATATTGTTATCACCAATACAATATGTTGATACAGGGCAAAGGGCCTCTTGGGAAGGCTTCAAAAGAAAGGTGTCTTGAAATATAATTCACAGGTTAAAGTGAGCGGAAACCAATGGGAATTGAATTCCACTACTTGGGTTTGACTTGTATTTTACTTTTATAGTTTCACAACCAAATTCATAATTGCAATACTTGTATAGTTTTATATTTGCTGTTAAAGCATTAGAGGTATTTTTACAAGTGTACTTCGAAGACAGTTGTTTCGCTTTTACGCCCAACAAGCTTTAGTTTGCAGTTTTAATAGATGTCTCCATTGTGGCTGTAAGGAAAGGCCTCTTTTTGTATGTTCACCCCTACATTTTTGGACTGATACTGCTAGTTTTCCGACTCCGAGAGTGAACTGAGACCTGCTAACCTGATCTCAGTGCCAGTGTTTTAACCCCATACAACTTGCATGTCAAATTGGATACACTCAATTTGCAAGGACTAACTTACTGACTTAGTCCGACTGACTAAGTCCCTAGTATACTGTACCCATGGTACCCAGGGCATGTAAGACAGAGTGTCCACTCAGGGCTGCAGCACTGCTTGTGCCACCCTTTGTGTGACAAGGTACAAGATGACTCCCAGTCTGCCACTGCAGACTGGAAGGACAGTGTTTTCACTTCCAGTTCAACTTTGCCATTTAAACCAATGGCAAGGCCACCCTATCCCTTAACATTATATGTAAGTTTCACTTCTGGAAGGCCTATAGAGTCCAATGGCAGGGAACAATGTTTCTGTTAGGTAGGACATATGTTTTACAATATGTCTTAGCAGTAAAACTTCCAAATTGTAATTTTGCTATGGGTAAAGTTGGCTAATGCAGAGTTACCAGGTAGCACCCCAACCCCTCTAACGTTTGACTATGACTACCAAATTGGGTCCTGTGAGGTATCAAACTAATTGTTGCATGAAATGCAACCTGATGACCAGGTCGGAATTAATGGTGCTATCAAAGGTAGGCAACTTTTAGAAAGTTGCCACTATGTGCTCTACTCATCCAGTGCCTCACAAAGGCATGCACCTACAGACAGCTTTCTGACCACTTGGGGAGACATGTGAAGGACCTCCTCTGCCTGGATGGTCACTTGGGAAGTTAGCTAAGAGGCCCATCAAAGGGGAAGCCGCCTTTGATGGGCCACCTGGCCTAACACCCCTGAGCAAGATGCCTTTTGTTCCTGTAGACAGCTTGGAGACAGGGCCAGAGAGGAGAAACTCGCCCCCAAACTGGTTTTACCATAGGTATGTTGTACTCAGATACCCACACCCCTGGAGTGGGCTACCTTGCTCACTCCGAGGAAGGGTCATGCCATCTTTAAGGGGGCAAGAATGTGGCATTCTGTGTTAGCCCAATGCCACAAATCAAAGGACCTTGATCACTAGGTAGGAGATGACCCAGTAACCCATTGGCTGGTGACCACGTGGTCCCCACTGCACACTTTCCAGGGATAAATACGGCATCCATGGCATGTTGACACTCAGTACTTGATGGGCTTGGAAGGAGGATGAGAAGAAGACCACGTTGCACTCATTGGAAGCACACAAAGAGAGGCTGTGACGCCGGAGTGACTATGCCTGCTCCACTTTGAGCCAGTGGAGTTTGGACCCTCTTCTGCATGCCTGGCTCAGGAAAAAGCTGGTTCCCGGCCCTACTCCGAAGCAGAGATTCCAAAGGTCAGTTGGCTGGCATCCCAGAATGGCACTGGGGACATCAAAGCTGAAAGACTCCAAGATGCACCTCTGGTAGCAACTGCAGTAGTTTTGCCGCTACCAGACGACAAGCACCCCAAAGGACAATTTTGAGATAGTTAAAAGATACACCCGTGCCTGCTGGACACCTGAGTGTTGGTTGTGACCAGATTCGTCGCCCAAGAGGGACACCAACCTCCACAAATAATTTGCACTGTGACCGCTGTTTGGCAAAAGCCCAAGGTCTGTATCAGCAGCCCTTGGAACACTGCAATGAGGACTTCATGGGACCCAGAGATCTGTAGATAGAGTCACCCCCACTCACTTGTGGACTGAAGACTTGACTGCACTTCACCCTCGTCGACCCCACAGAATCAGGCGCATCCTGGAGCATCTTTGAGTCTGCATCCATCAACGTTAGGACAACTCCATTGTCGTCTATGGCTGTCATCCTGTAAAGTTAGAATCTTGCTCTACAAATGCTCTGATGGCCAGGTAACTGTCCAAAGTATCCTTTCTGGTCCCCTAGATCTCTGTCCTGTCAGACTTGGTCACCCAATTCGGGTCAGAATTGTCAAACTAACTTTTACAAACGTTTCCAAACTTTTTGTTGGCCAATGCTTGTTTGCGGTCGATACAAAAGTTATTTATTACTTTCGAAATCCGTATAACCAGAACACTTGGGTGGATTTTGGTGATTAAGTTCTCTAAAATGTATAATAATCTGCTCTATTTTTTTGTAAATCAGTGTCTTGTTTCTCTTTTGTCGTGTGACTTTCTTATTCTGTTATTTGGTGCTGTTAAATTTGCATTGCACTACGGCGGAAAGCAAGGCAGCTGTGTCTTATGCAGAACTTGTGCTCGAGGTACAGCGTCTAGTGCAAAACTTGTATGCGAAGACAGTCACAAAGGATAAGTTTGTGACATCGTGTGTTGCGCACAATACCTTAGAGTCAGCGATAAGCTACAGTGAATTTGGACCCGAATATCGCAAGCTTAATAATGCACATGATACTGACGTGACAACATTTGTGGAATCCACACAATGCAAAAACAAAATGTATGTTGAATATTTTTTACTTTGTAGAAATAGGGGAATCACAATACACAGACACTGACAATATGATAGGAAACAATAAAAACAGCAACATATTGAAACCCTGTTGAAAATTGTATTTTTACACTATCCTTACAGAATATCTGATGTTCTATCTGATGCAACAGAACAACGAAGCCAGCAACAACCAACACAAACCACCTGCACTGCATCCTCCTCAACACACGCTCCGCACGAAAGCACGCCATCGAACTCTGGGACCTGCTCGACAGCACTGCCCCAGACGTAGCCTTCCTGACCGAAACCTGGTGGAACGACTCCTCGGCCCCTGACATCGCCATCGCCATCCCTGACGGCTACAAGATCACCAGAAGAGACCGCACCAACGGAATCGGCGGAGGAATAGCCATCGCCCACAAAGCTACCCTCCAGATCCATACCCACACGGACGACACCCTCAAAACAGCCGAACACCTCCACTTCCAGATTCACACGGACCCCAACACTACCCTCAGAGGAACCCTCATATACCGTCCTCCAGGACCAAGAGCCCTCTTCAGCGACACCGTCTCCGACCTCGCAAGCACCCACGCCCTCGCCTCTTTAGACTACATCCTCCTGGGAGACCTAAACTTCCACCTGGAGAACAACAATGACGTCAACACCGCATCACTGACCACCAACCTCTCCAACCTCGGACTCCGTCAACTGCTCAACACTCCCACCCACATCGCCGGCCACACCCTTGACCCACTCTTCACTTCAAGCAACCACATCTCTTTCAGCCACACCTCCGAACTCCACTGGACCGACCATCACTGCGTCCATTTCTCCTTCAAGAAAAACACCGAACACCACCGCACCCCTCTTCCGCCTCACTGCCGCTGGGGAAAAGTCACCGAAGACCAACTCACCAACACCCTCGCCAAAAACCCACCACCCGACCCCACCGACCTGGACTCCGCCGCCATCAACCTCCAACAATGGATCCTCAACTGCGCCAACATCCTAGCCCCACTCAAGAGACCCACCGCCAACCAAGAAAAGAAAAAACCAGCCTGGTTCACAGACGAACTAACCACCTCCAAACGCACCTGCCAGAAACTCAAGAAAAAATGGATCCTCGAGTGCACACCCGAGAACCTTGTTACCCTCAAGGAAGCCAACCGTAAACACCACCAACTGATCCGACTCGCCAAGCGCTCCCACTTCACAGAACGCCTTAACAACAACGCTCACGACTGCAAGGAACTCTTCAGCATCGTGAAGGAACTCTCCAACCCCAACGCCAACGACATCCCTCCATCCCAGAAACTCTGCGACGATCTCTCCACCTTCTTCTACCAGAAAATCGCAGCCATCCACGACAGCTTCAACACCTCACCTCCGCCAGACCCCACCCCCAACAACTCCTCCCACGCCGACCACATCACCAGCTGGACCCAAGTAGACGACGCCGAAACCCTAAAAACCATGAACTCCATCCACTCAGGATCTCCCTCTGACCCCTGCCCACATAACGTTTTCAACAAAGCCGACGTCGCCATCGCCCCCATACTCCGCAAGATCATCAACCTTTCCTTCAGCACCGCTACCTTCCCGGACAGCTGGAAGCACGCAGAAATCCAACCTCTCCTCAAGAAACCTAAGGCTGACCTCAACGATCTCAAAAACTTCCGACCAATCTCCCTCCTCCCTTTTCCAGCGAAAGTCATCGAGAAGATCGTCAACACACAGCTCGCCCACTACTTAGAAGACAACTCCATCCTAGACCCCTCCCAATCCGGGTTCAGACGAAACCACAGCACAGAGACTGCACTCCTCGCCGCCACAGATGACATCAGACTACAAATGGACAACGGCGAAACCTCAGCCCTGATCCTCTTAGACCTATCAGCCGCCTTCGATACAGTCTGCCACCGCACCCTACTAACCCGTCTACACGAAGCCGGCATCCAAGACAAAGCCCTCAACTGGATCTCCTCCTTTCTCTCCGGCAGAACCCAGAGGGTCCGACTCTCACCTTTCCACTCCAAAGCCACCAACCTCATCTGCGGTGTCCCCCAAGGCTCCTCACTAAGCCCAACGCTATTCAACGTCTACATGGCCCCCCATCGCACAACTGGCCCGCCAGCACAACCTCAGCATCATCTCCTACGCCGACGACACCCAGCTTGTCCTCTCCCTGACCAAAGATCCTCTCACCGCCAAAGCCAACCTTCACAAGGGACTGAAATCCATCGCCGAATGGATGAGCAACAGCTGCCTAAAACTTAACTCCGACAAGACGGAAGTCCTCATCCTCGGGCGCACCCCATCGGCCTGGAACGACTCGTGGTGGCCCACCGCACTAGGCCCTCCACCCACCCCAGCCAACCACGCACGAAATCTCGGCTTCATCCTCGACTCCGCCCTCACCATGTCCAAACAGGTCAACGCAGTCTCATCCTCCT
The DNA here is from genome assembly GCF_031143425.1 of Pleurodeles waltl. NCBI lineage: Eukaryota > Metazoa > Chordata > Amphibia > Caudata > Salamandridae > Pleurodeles > Pleurodeles waltl. The sequence goes on from NC_090442.1 coordinate 213,096,305, forward strand.
GTTTTAACACCCTCCGTATGCTCCGCAGGATCTTCAATTGGATTCCAACAGGAACCAGAAAGACGGTAACCCAAGCCCTCGTCAGTAGCAGACTCAACTATGGCAACGCACTCTACACAGGCATCCCAACAAAAGACATCAAACGACTCCAACGCATCCAGAACGCATCCGCCCGCCTGATCCTCGACATACCCCGCCGATGTCACATCTCCCCTCACCTGAGGGACCTCCACTGGCTCCCTGTGGACAAGAGGATCACCTTTAAACTCCTCACCCACGCACACAAGGCTCTACACGACACCGGACCCACCTACCTGAACACCAGACTCAACTTCTACGTTCCCTCACGTCAACTACGCTCTGCCAACCTTGCCCTCGCCATCGTCCCCCGAATCCAGCGCAAGACCTCTGGCGGCAGATCCTTCTCCTACCTCGCCGCCAAGACCTGGAACGCACTCCCGACCTCACTACGCCAGACCCAGGACCTCCTCACCTTCAGGAGACTCCTCAAGACATGGCTCTTCGAACGATAGCAGCACCACCAGCCCCCCTAGCGCCTCGAAACCCTAACGGGTACATAGCGCGCTTTATAAATTATTGATTGATTGATTGATTGGTTTCTTAATTATTAACATAAACTCTTCATAAGAAATCATTTGTTGCTTTTCCACAAACAATACAAAATTGACTTGTTTTATTGTTTCCCAGTTGCTCGGACGTTGGCTACACTGTTTAAAATACCTGTTAAAATGCGGCCAGTTTCCCGTCCCATAGCACTCTAAGCTTACAGAGGACCATATATTTTTGATTATCAGGAGCGGTCTGTGAACTGTCAGAAAAAGAAAGTTCACAGGGTGGGATTCTCCTTTCTATTAATAACTAAATGCCAGTAGCTTTGTTCTCACAAAGAATTATTTAACACCCTCAGCTGGCTGTGGCAAAATCGAGTGTGATATCAGTAGTTAATGTGATAAATTTTCACAAGCTCTGCTGACATAAGAGCTTAGGTGCATCAGCATCCTGGTAGAATGCTGAGTTTGCTCAGCCAATCAGAATGCTGCCACGAGCCCCTGTGCTGCCACGAGCCCCTGTTGTTTGTCGGCATTCTGAGGGTAGTCAGTGGACTGTAGGCCTTTTGTGTGGCTTTGTTGTATCAGATTAAAAGATGGGCGTAAACTGATCTTAATGATGCTTCGTTTAACTGTGAACCATCACCTTCTGCTTAGGACTTCATTTGAAGGGCGTCAATTAAAAGTGGTTAATCTCCTCAAAGAGGATGTTAAGCATGTTTATATCCAGAGAGAAATGGGCAACATGAAGTAGCCAATCCTTGTGTGGGACCGGGTTGTGCCAGAGCTCAGTCCCAGAAGTAATTTAAAACTGACTTTGCGATGGGTACCTGCGGTCCCAATATTCTTGTTAGGGTTGAGCCTGCGCTAGCATGCGCTTGTGCATGCGTATAGCTTGTGAGATGCTGTAGTAGTTAGAAAAGGGCTCGGAGCCCCGTTCATGTCATGCCAGTGTCTTTCATTGGTCCGTGGGCTTGCTTTTTAAAATCTGCTTGCTTTCATTAGTAGAAGGTATGCATCCGTCATGCCTTTTCCGGTGGTTAGCCCTCCTCGAGCGCAGCGACCAAGTACTGAAAACATACGAGGCTCGCTGTTTTCCGTCCGGTTTGTGGACTACATTTTCTCTTTTTTCGCAGCATGATCTCGCTTGGCAGAAGTCGAGCGCTTTGCATGACATCGACCCTGTTACATAGTTAATTGCACTTTTGCAGGTTACGTAGATAATTGCACTTTTGCCGATAGGTTTCACTATGAGTGAACTGTAGCAGCACGATCAAGCTCGTTTTTTCCATTTAATGAGGCAAGAAAAGTCCGTTTGGGAGTTTCTAACTGTTAATAGCTCTAACTCGGAGAAATGAGAGACCCATTGCATTGCAAATGCTTGTTTTTAACTTAACGTGCATCTATTCCTAAACGACTATGAAAATACGTATATTAACCCACATCTGCGAAGCAGGCTCTGTTTGCAGATGCAGACTCTGTTTACATTTCGCGTTCTACTTCATTTGCCTTCTTAAGGAGTATTTGCTTTTTCTAGATGTTGCTTTCCATAGAACATGTGACTTGTGACTGTAGCTCATGTTGTGAAGCGAGTCACCGCTAGGTATCTGGGCGATTTCAAGGGGTGAAGAGGTATCCATGAATGACAGCTCCGGAACGCAGGCTGAAGGCAGCGTGAGTTTCTCAGAGTGCCTGTCATAAAGGTGATCAGACTACATGTTCATCCAATCTGTGGCCTCTCGAGGTATACACACTTGTTGAAATGTTGACAGTGCCAAAGAAAATGAGAGAGAGAGAGAGAGAGAGAGAGAGAGAGAGAGAGAGAGAGAGAGAGAGAGAGAGAGAGAGAGAGAGAGAGAGAGAGAGAGAGAGAGAGAACTTTCCACAGCCCGTGGACAACTTTCCACAGCCCGTGGCAATGTTTATTTTAATTCAGTGTGTAATAGTTTACAAACATTTTATGTTCTAATTATTTGCACGCTATCAGTGTTCTTAATCATTTACCTCACACCGCAAACAAGCACTGGCCAAACCAATAAGTCTGGAATATTTCAGGCACCTGCTCGCTGCTGCGCAATATGTCTGATCGCAATAACAGAAAGCTCACAAGATCGCACTTCACATGTTCTACACCAGCCCGAATTGCATCGGCTGAGCGTCTCTGGCCACCCCATCCACGCCACCATTTTAATCCCACCTAAAGGGCTTGTTTTGGGTTTTACAATTAACTTGTTAACGTCAGAAAGGGCCATGGTCATGAAATAAACATGTACCACAAATGAAAAGGGTCGTGTTAGAGTTAATGAGTGAGGCCGGGGGACCCGAACTCTTACAATCGATGCCACAACCGCCTCTGCTGCCAGCTCCGAAAATTCAAAAGGACAGAAAGACCTGCCGCACCCGGCGTTGCTAGGCCGTAACAAAGAGGCACGTGTCCTGAAACCATCAATGCTGTCAGGGACTGGCCGCCGGCTTGTCATCGAGTGTTAGACTTCAGGAGCCTCCCGGCGGATCGGCGCTCCGCGCTGGAGAACTGACAAAGGCGGCTTGAGGCTTTTGCAGCAATAAACGCACCTAATTCCATTTTAGTGCCGTAAAGAGACTGCTGCGCTGCAGAGGCGACCAGCTTGTTTTTCTCATTTCCTGAGATATGAGCTCAGATTGTTCCGGCATTAATTCCGCTTTATACCTTATCGATTTCCGCGTGCAGAGCAGCTCTGGCATGAACGCCTGTCCCCCCTCACTGTTCATCACTGGCTCCCAGGAGACCAGCAGCAAGATGCTGTGGCTGGAGCCAGACCACCATGGAGTTGCCTCTTGTGACCTGTTTTGCAATGTCACGTAGTTCAATGTCGTCAAGGAGAGGTGCCACTGTAAAACGGGGGTGCTGTCATGACACATTGTTGTGGCAACTGGCAGACACACCATGGCCCCCACAGGCACGGCATCCCTAGGCAGGCACTGGTATCCTTAGGTGTATGGCTGCACCAAGTGGAAAATGTAGCCCATCTAAGATGTGCCACTTTAGGACTGGGAAGATTGACATCTGACGGAAAAAACATTTGGCTTCTCTTCAGTTAAAGTCTTGTGTGACTCACCTGAGACGCTTTCCTCAGTCTATGAAGATTCTGTCATGAGTTAAAGTCCTGTGTGACTCGCCTGAGACGCTGTCCTCAGTCTATGAAGATTCTGTCATGAGTTAAAGTCCTGTGTGACTCGCCTGCGACGCTGTTCTCGGTGCAGGAAGATTCTGTCACCTTGCGGGTGGGTCCCCAGATTCGACATGCAAGACTCCACCAGGACTCCTCTGCATGATTTATTGTACTTCTGGCCACTGAAACCGCAACTGGACTCTTCAGGAACCGACAAGACTGCAACTCCTGTGAAAAACTCGCTTTGCAACATTGTCTTTCTGGCCCCTTCCAACAACTGCAACATTTCCACGGCTGTGCATCCTCTCGGGTCAGCAAGACTTCAACCTGCACCAAGAAGAAATCTCCATTGGAGTGAAGGAGTCACCCTGCTGCATTTGCAGGCACCTACAGTAACTATGTCCGGCTTCATGGATCTGCTCTCCTCTATAACTGCATGGATCCTGCATCACAGGTGGTGGTCTGGAGTAGACCCCTTGGTCCCCTCTGCCAGCTGTCCAACTTGGGAGATGGTGAGCCCCTGCCTCTCCTTGCAGGACAGTACCCCTGTGCACCATGACTCTTGCAGCTACCAAGGCTTGTAGTCTCCTGCTCCAGGAATCTTCAGGCTCAGAGTAGCCCCAGCCTCCAGCACTTCATCCTGCCAAGCACAGTCTCCTCGCTGCTACTTCAGTGATGTGGGAATCCTTTTCAGGTGTGCTGACTGGGCCTCACTGCAACTTACTGTGCCTGCTGCCAGTGGGTTGCCTGAAGAGGCTGCAACTGCTTCTACTGACTATTCCAACTGCTGAGGGTCAGCCCGGACTCCCTCCAAGGGTCGAGCCCCCTGAATTTAGCTGGTCCTCTTCAGCCTTGATACTCTTCTTTTGCTTCTTCTTGCATTTGCCAAGACTTGTTGGTTGTTCTCCTAACCACTGACCATCTGCAACCCAATGACCGACATGGGACACCATCTGCACCACTCCAAGGACTACTCTTCAGTTCCTGGGCTCCACAGCTGATCTTCTTCCTCGTTGACTTGGTTTTTCATCCACAGAAGGGTGGGTAGTGTCTCCTGCACCGACCAGACACTTCATCATGGACTGGACTCTGTCCCCTTCTTTTGCAGGTCCTCTTCTTCCAGAATCCACCTTTGGTTTCTTTTCGACTGGTCCTGTTCTTGCACACTCTCTTTTCTAAGTCCTCCTGTCAGTTCTTGGGAAGACCAGGTACTTACCTCTGCTCTCCTGGTCGCTGCAGGTCACTCAGGTACTCACCTCTTGGGGTTCCTAGTTCTTCCAGCTCCCCTCTAATGACTCCATATCCTTGGGTGGGGACTTCACTTCACATTCCACTATTTTAGTATATGGTTTGGTTCTCCCCTAGGGTCCTAACTATTTTTCACTAATTATTGCCAATGCTTGTTGTTTCTTGGGAACTGCCTATAAGTAATCTAGGTGGTGTTACTATAATAAAGTACCTTTATTTTTGTAACACTGTGTGGTTCCTTTCATGTGTGATAAGTTGCTGTGTGACTACTGTGGTATTGCATAAGCTTTACATGTCTCCTAGATAAGTCTTGGCTGCTCACCCACAGCTACCTCTAGAGAGCCCTGGCTTCCTAGACACTGACTACATTCACTAATAGGGGTTGCCAGGACCTGGTATAAGGTGCCAACACCATAGGTGTCCACCACACGCCAAGCCAGCTTCCTACAGTACCCGGCTGCAAAGCTTCTATAATACTAACTACAGGACTACTGTTGTAGACCACAAAGGTTTTATATATATATATATATATATATATATATATATATATATATATATATATATATATTCAAATTCCGCTGGTGGGAAACACTAATTTGTCTTGAGGGAGACAAAAAGCCACAACTAGGCATTATGTAAGCTAGGAGCTTGGGAGGAGTGGTGACCGGTCTACTAGAGCTGCTGACTTGGTTGTTGGAGATTCAGGTTCGAATCCTGGCCTCTGTTCAATACCCTGTGATTCAGGGCAAACCCTTAACAAAAAACTGTATTGTCTACTTTGCATTTAAAGTGCTCTAATGCCCTTGGGCAAGTTTGTGCTATACCAAACTGTGTAAAAAAGTAATTGCCTTTCTTATATAGTGCTTACAGTGCAGATATATCTGAAACATTACATCACAACCAAAGCACTTATATTGAAGACTATCCAGAAACTGCATTTTGTATGTGCATTTTACCACAGTAATATTACTCAGGTACTCCAAAGTTCAGTTCTCTCACCTATGTGCAGAGCCCTCCACCACTCCTTTATTTCCAGTGCAGAGGTCTCAAGCATGTGTGCAGTGATCTCTGTATAAGTAGACCTGCATTTTCGTAGTAAATGTGGGTCTCTTTCACAATAATAGACTTCCCTCCTGTTTAGCCTGCTAGTTATTTTTCTTACTTTTGCATATCACATCCAGTCTTGGACACAGCTAATTCCTTAGTCAAGTTTCGCAAAGTACCTTTTCTCTCTTCTGGTTATATTTACGCTAGGATCTTTGCATCTACTTCAAGGTTATCAACTCGCTGTCACAATTTGTTCAACCATCAGTGCTATTAATTGAGAGAGCATACATTCAAAATTAACCACCTGCATTTGCAGAATGCAGGTTTTTATATTTTTAGTGTGTGCTGATTAGTGATTCCAAAGCTCCAAGGGACATGTTCTTTGCCTAAATATGTGCTCAACTTGATCATACGAATTAAGGCCCTAAATAAGAGTATGGCGGTCCTGGGACTGCTGTAACCGAGATGGCGGGCTGACCGGCAGATTAAAAGGATGGCGATTGGACTGCCACCAGACCGCCAGGATCTTGGATCCCGCAGCAGCAGTGGTAGTAAAATCTGTGGTCAATCGCAGCTGTGTTGATGCCGGCACTGCCGTGCTGATCACGACCTGCCTTTCAGCAAACTTTTCACGGCTGGGACCCCGTCATGAAAAGCTTGGCAGAAAGGCAGAGGAGGGGCCCCAAACAGGGCCCCAGGGTGATTTTGCCTATTGAGTAAGTATGGCTGGGGGCACATGTTCTGCCCCCCCTATGCCACCACTGTTCGTGCACACTGTTGCCATGCACAATATTGGCACTGCACTGCGGCGGGATGTGCTTCAGGCTCACTTTTAGAACCGAAGCATGCCGCCACAGTGACACCGCCGCAGACACGACCGCCGGACTCCTGTACTCATGATCAGGGCTTAAGGTAGTCCACTTTTTCTTTATGCTTCTTTTCATTCAATTTATTTATTTCTTTGATACAAAAATATTTCTCATATGTTGATGCAAAAATGATTTTCTTTGCTTTTATCTGCTGTGCAGTCTTGTAAACTAGCTGCTGAACTGTTTTATGTATGTTTATTGAATTTTAGAGCGCATCTACAATGAAATGCAAGCCATAATGTACCTATTAAAGTAATAGGAAATCATATCTTCCTATTAAATGAAGGAACAAGGCAAGTACAGTAGGAAAAGGTAATCGAAGGGAGCAGTAGAAGAGATAACTACTCATTGGTGGTGAGGAAACTTCTCTACTTAAGGGAGACATTCACTCTATGGCCTATGGCTGCTTTCACTGAGACTCTGGCCCTCCTTACAAGTTGTAGAGTACTGAAAAGGACACTGCTGTGGGTAACTACAAGTTTTCCTTTGTCTCATGGCCTGAAATAATAAAACTTCAAATTCTGGAGCAGGTAATTCAGGGCCTAGAGATAATGATAATTAGACATGAGAGCGGAAGGGGGACTTTGGACAGCAACTGTAGCCAGCACCCACCATCATTCTTCAGCATGAGGGGAGCAAATAAACCCCCCCTAAAGCTGAAGTAAAAGAAACACTGAAGTCCCACCACACGCCTCCAGGGCTTAGAAAATAAGCCCTACGACATTTACCACTTGCACCAAGCAGCTCCTTCCTACTGCGTTACCCTAACTTTTTTCATAGCGCCAGTCTGCATTCCTAATATTTAGATGCAATATGTTAATACACTCACACAGTGATATATGCATAGTTGTTGAGTTTAAGCAACCCATTTATTGCAAAATGTAAACATGCACTATAAAAAGTTGTTATAGATAAGGTATGACATCATAATGTCTGGTTCCTGAACTACCAGCCAAGGTGAAAAGCAGGTCACAGGGCATAATTACAGCTGCAGGTTTTTATTTGGCTGAACACTTTGGGCTGAAGTAACTTTAGAAGTGTAGTTTGTGATTGGGAATGGGCTTACTCTTTTATGAGTGGGTGCATGCCAGTCCCTAAAACTCACCTACCCCTCCCGCATAGCTGTAAATATTCCTCATTTTCCAACCAGTCCCCCATGTCCCTCCCATACTTACTCCTAAAATGCAGGACTACTTGTACAGAGATTGCTGCACATTTGCCTGAGACATCTACACTGGAAATAAAGGAGTGGGAGAGATATAAATATTAAATATATTTAACAACCAACATTTGGATGAACCAGATTAAATGCAAAAGATATATCTAATTTAACATTATCAAGTGACCACAAATCAAACTTTCCCCCATAGTTATTTAGGTCAACAGAGAGAAGTAGGCTCCAGAACAAGAAACTTTGGATGCAGGGGGTAAGGGCAAAAGATAAAGCTGTGAAGTGTAGAAAGACAATTTAAGATATTAACTAAGCAAAACATCCACATCATCAACAATCTTTACAAAGGTGAATCTGAAACTATTAAGAAGACTGTTGGGATTTGTTCCCGACACAACTCCTGAACCAATGACAAACTATTTTGTTCTTCATCTTCAAACTAAGCATAAATTGTGATGAAACACTTGAATATTCTGAGAGAATGTGCCTTCCTTCAATCCCCAACTCTTCCTCAGTTAATGCTGGATAGTGGAAAGAAAGATTGGCTGTACAGAAGGACATGAGATCACAAAATACTTAGTAAAACAATTTGAATCCAATAATTCACTAGTTTACAGTCAGTTTGTGACAAGTGAACCATTATGCTTTAAAAGTGCAAAGCTGTCAGCATGAAATATTAAATCAGACGTCAGATGGAACATATTAAAAGAAACTATCTGAGAAGCCTACACCATGATAAAATAAGCAGATACAAGCTGTTTTGGAAATGTGTCTTATAAAACAGTTAAAACGTTTAAATCTCAATTCAATTACAAAGCAAGTGTGACTCGCCTGCTTAAAACACTGATCAATTGATCGGTCACATCCTTTATCACATGTAAGGGCACATCAATACAAACACTCTCACAGTTCTGTTATTCTTAGGTGAAAGACATCTAGGACATTTTACAAAAAAGCTTCAGCTATCACTAGGAATGAATTTGATATACAAATGTTGAAGATTTTTGTGCATTTATGTTTTTGTGCAATATTATTAACATATAAAATGTGGTTTTACAAATGAATACACATGTACACACTGTATAGTGCTAATATTTTTTTTAAGAGGTTCATTGGATGTATAGAAGTATGTTTAGTTGACTGACATTAGCTAGGTTTAAATAAGGGCCTGGCAGCCATCTTTTTCAAAATGGATGTCCCTCTTGTCTTCCCCTGCACATTACACTGCTCTATATTTCTGCAGCACACAGTCAAGAAGATTTGTGCTTCTGTATTTCCATTGTTATTGTTCATCCTATTCTCGCTGAATCTTCCGTGGCTCAATCACAAAACTATATCTGTTTCCAAGGTTCTCCTCTTACTTCACTGTACCCTATTACTTGATGATAGTTTGCTGCTGTTCATGTAAGTAGTTTGCTCCACATCTCCGGATGGCTTTAGCATGGAGTGTGCAGAATAATTATTCATGTAGTCGGATGGTACTTAAGGTCTGAGGTAATATGATGTTAAATTGAACTGTGCTTTGATTTAATGAGAATGTAACTTTTCCATCACACCACAGTGATTGTGCAGTTGTGTTATTTAATATTCACAAACAATGCATAAAAAAAACCTTGATTTTGGGTGGGACCTATAAGACTTTCCTAAACACTTAGATGCTGCTGGGGATGCTGCCTGTTTCTTGACTTTGCTACCTACTTGAAACTTAGATTAATTTTCGATTTTGTACTTCTGTATTACCTATTTACTGACAGCCTTTATGGCACTGACTCTGAAAGGCCTTACTTAAAAATTTTGTAACAAAACCCTTTACCTATTCCTGGGATCTAGAACTCAGTTATTTAGTAGGTCTTCATTTAAATCAATGTATTTTCTGATTTTTAATGTGTGAGGAGGCTCCTTGCATTGGGGACACACTGCCTCTTGAAATTGAGGTTCAACATTGTTTTCGAGTCATTGAATTGTGGGAGTTCTGATTGAGGTAAAATGTGAGGTGTCATAATTGCAGCACCCTCCACCCCAGCACTAGTGGCATTAGATTTTATCAGGGCATATTACATATTATTATATACTCCATAATTATCACCGGAAAGTAGTTGAATCATGTATGCAAACATTATTTGACCTTTTAACCATCACTTTATTTTACAGCTAACTCTCTATATGAATTATTTTATGTTTTATAAGATGCTCAAAGACCCCATTATGGGCTTCATTGTTGCCCATACTTATTCTAATAGCTACAAGGGCTACAATGATGATGTCCACATAATTGTGTCAGGGAACCAAGTTAACTTGCATACGTTTTTAATGAAGTGAAAAACCTACGGGTAGGATGCAAAACACAACAACATCAGACAAGCAGGCTTATTACTGTCTGAATCTGAAAATTTCTCAATATTAACCCCTTCGCTGCCAGGCCTTTTCCCCCTCAGGTGCCAAGCCTTTTTTTGGCTATTTGAGGCAGTTCGCGCTTAGGCCCTCATAACTTTTTGTTCACATAAGCTACCCACGCCAAATTTGCGTCCTTTTTTTCCAACATCCTAGGGATTCTAGAGGTACCCAGACTTTGTGGGTTCCCCAGAAGGAGGACAAGAAATTAGCCAAAATACAGTGAAAATTTCGTTTTTTTCAAAAAAATTGGAAAAAGGGGCTGCAGAAGGAGGCTTGTGGTTTTTTCCCTGAAAATGGCATCAACAAAGGGTTTGCAGTGCTAAAATCACCAGCTTCCCAGCTTTCAGGAACAGGCAGACTTGAATCAGAAAACCCAATTTTTCAACACAATTTTGGCATTTTACTGGGACATACCCCATTTTTACGATTTTTTGTGCTTTCAGCCTCCTTCCAGTCAGTGACAGAAATGGGCATGAAACCAATGCTGGATCCCAGAAACCGAAACATTTCTGAAAAGTAGACATAATTCTGAATTCAGCAAGGGGTAATTTGTGAAGATCCTACAAGGGTTTCCTACAGAAAATAACAACTGAAAAAACAAAATATTGAAATTGAGGTGAAACAATCTACAATTTTTCTCTACGTTTTACTCTGTAACTTTTTCCTGCAATGTCAGAATTTTGAAAGCAATATACCGTTACGTCTGCTGGATTCTTCTGGTTGCGGGGATATATAGGGCTTGTCGGTTCATCAAGAAGTCTAGGTACCCAGAGCCAATAAATGACTTGCACCCTGCAGTGGGTTTTCATTCTATACCGGGTATACAGCAATTAATTTGCTGAAATAAAAAGAGTAAAAAATAGCTATCAAGAAAACCTTTGTATTTCCAAAATGGGCACAAGATAAGGTGTTGAGAAGCAGTGGTTATTTGCACATCTCTGAATTCCGGGGTGCCCATAATAGCATGTGAATTACAGGACATTTCTCAAATAGACGTCTTTTTTACACACTCTCTTATATTTGGAAGGAAAAAATGTAGAGAAAGACAAGGGGCAATAACACTTGTTTTGCTATTCTATGTTCCCCCAAGTCTCCCGATAAAAATGATACCTCACTTGTGTGGGTAGGCCTAGCGCCCACGACAGGAAATGGCCCAAAACACAACGTGGACACATCCCATTTTTTGACAGAAAACAGGGGTGTTTTTTGCCAAGTACCTACCTGTAGATTTTGGCCTCTAGCTCAGCCGGCACCTAGGGAAACCTACCAAACCTGTGCATTTTTTAAAACTAGAGACCTAGGGGAATCCAAGATGGGGTGACTTGTGGGGCTCTGACCAGGTTCTGTTACCCAGAATCTTTTGCAAACCTCAAAATTTGGCAAAAAAAACAAATTTTCCTCACATTTTGGTGACAGAAGGTTCTGGAATCTGAGAGGAGCCACAAATTTCCTTCCACCCAGCGTTCCCCCAAGTCTCCCGATAAAAATGGTACCTCACTTGCGCGGGTAGGCCTAGCGCCCACGAAAGGAAATGGCCCAAAACACAACGTGGACACATCCCATTTTTTTTTTACAGAAAACAGAGGTGTTTTTTGCAAAGTGCCTACCTGTAGATTTTGGCCCCTAGCTCAGCCGGCACCTAGGGAAACCTACCAAACCTGTGCATTTTTGAAAACTAGAGACCTAGGGGAATCCAAGATGGAGTGACTTGTGGGGCTCTGACCAGGTTCTGTTACCCAGAATCCTTTGCAAACCTCAAAATTTGGCTAAGAAAACACATTTTCCTCACATTTCGGTGACAGAAAGTTCTGGAATCTGAGAGGAGCCACAAATTTCCTTCCACCCAGCGTTCCCCCAAGTCTCCCGATAAAAATGGTACCTCACTTGTGTGGGTAGGCCTAGCGCCCATGAAAGGAAATGGCCCAAAACACAACGTGGACACATCCCATTTTTTTTTTACAGAAAACAGAGGTGTTTTTTGCCAAGTGCCTACCTGTAGATTTTGGCCCCTAGCTCAGCCGGCACCTAGGGAAACCTACCAAACCTGTGCATTTTTGAAAACTAGAGACCTAGGGGAATCCACGATGGAGTGACTTGTGGGGCTCTGACCAGGTTCTGTTACCCAGAATCCTTTGCAAACCTCAAAATTTGGCAAGAAAAACACATTTTCCTCACATTTTCGTGACAGAAAGTTCTGGAATCTGAGAGGAGCCACAAATTTCCTTCCACCCAGCGTTCCCCCAAGTCTCCCGATAAAAATGGTACCTCACTTGTGCGGGTAGGCCTAGCGCCCACAAAAGGAAATGGCCCAAACCACAACGTGGACACATCCCATTTTGTTTTTACAGAAAACAGAGGTGTTTTTTGCCAAGTGCCTACCTGTAGATTTTGGCCCCTAGCTCAGCCGGCACCTAGGGAAACCTACCAAACCTGCGCATTTTCGAAAACTAGAGACCTATGGGAATCCAAGATGGAGTGACTTGTGGGGCTCTGACCAGGTTCTGTTACCCAGAATCCTTTGCAAACCTCAAAATTTGGCTAAGAAAACAAATTTTCCTCACATTTCGGTGACAGAAAGATCTGGAATCCGAGAGGAGCCACAAATTTCCTTCCACCCAGTGTTCCCCCAAGTCTCCCGATAAAAATGGTACCTCACTTGTGTGGGTAGGCCTAGCGCCCATGAAAGGAAATGGCCCAAAACACAATGTGGACACATCCCATTTTTATTTACAGAAAACAGAGGTGTTTTTTGCCAAGTGCCTACCTGTAGGTTTTGGCCCCTAGCTCAGCCGGCACCTAGGGAAACCTACCAAACCTGTGCATTTTTGAAAACTAGAGACCTAGGGGAATCCAAGAAGGGGTGACTTGTGGGGCTCTGACCAGGTTCTGTTACTCACAATCCTTTGCAAACCTCAGAATGTGGCCAAAAAAACACTTTTTCCTCTCATTTCGGTGACAGAAAGTTCTGGAATCTGAGAGGAGCCACAAATGTCCTTCCACTCAGCGTTCCCCCAAGTTTCCTGATAAAAATGGTACCTCACTTGTGTGGGTGGGCCTTTTTTGCAAAGTGCCTACCTGTGGATTTTGGCCTCTAGCTCAGCCGGCCCCAGGGGGGGCAGAAATGGCCTAAAATAAATGTGCCCCTCCAGGGGAGCGACCCTTGCCTAAGGGGTTGCTCCCCATCTCTAAAAAAAAAAAAAAAAAGAATTGCCCTGGCGCCTAGAGGTTTCTGCCCCCCCTGGGGGCAGATCGGCCTAATAACACCCGATCTGCCCCCGGGGGGGCAGAAATGGCCTAGAATAAATTTGCTCCCCACCCCCACCTGGGGAGCGACCCTTGCCTACAAGGTCGCTCCCCTTGCGTGACGGCGCAAAAAAAAGATCCATGGTACCTAGTGGTTTCTGCCCCCCTTGGGGGCAGATTGTCCTAAAATCGGCCGATCTGCCCCCAAAGCGGGCAGAAATTGCCTAAATACAATTTGTCCCTCCAGGGGAGCGTCCCTTGCCTAAGGGGTCGCTCCCCATCTCTAAAAAAACAAACAAACAAAAAAAAATTGCCCTGGCGCCTAGAGGTTTCTACCCCCCCTGGGGGCAAATCAGCCTAATAACAATAGGCCGATCTGCCCCCTGGGGGGCAGAAATGGCCTAAAATAAATTTGCCCCCAACCCTCCCGGGGAGCGACCCTTGCCTACAAGGTCGCTCCCCTTGCGTGAGAGCGCAAAAAAAAGATCCCTGGTGCCTAGTGGTTTCTGCCCCCTTTGGGGGCAGATTGACCTATAATCGGCCGATCTGCCCCCAAAGCGGGCAGAAATGGCCTAAATACAATTTGCCCCTCCAGGGGAGCAACCCTTACCTAAGGGGACGCTCCCCATCTGTAAAACAACAACAACAACAAAAAATCCCCGGTGCCTAGTGGTTTCTGCCACCCTTGGGGGCAGATCGGCCTAATTAAAATAGGCTGATCTGCCCCCATGGGGGGCAGGAATGGCCTAAAATTAATTTGCCCCCCAGGGGAACAACCCTTGCCTAAGGAGTCGCTCCCCTTACGTGAAAAAAAATAAAAATAAAAAAAATGGTGTCTAGTGGCTTCTGAGCCCCTTGGGGGCACATTGGCCTCATAAAAATAGGCCAATCTGCCCCAAAGGGGGGCAGAAATGGCCTAAATATAATTTGCCCCCTATGGGAGCGACCCTTGCCTAAGGGGTCGCTCCCCACACCTAAAACACAAAACAAAACAAAAAAAACAAAATTATCCCTGGTGCCTAGAGGTTTCTGCCCCCCCCTGGGGGCAGATCGGCCTAATAATAGACCGATCTGCCCCCAGTGGGGGCAGAAAAGGCCTTTAAAAAAATGCCCCCCTGGGAGCGACCCTTGCCCAAGGGGTCGCTCCCTTATGTCACTTTAAAAAAAAAAAAAAAACATCCCTGGTGTCTAGTGGGGTTTCAAAAGCCAAATTGCAAGCAATCCGGCTTTTGAAACCCTGGGAGAGACTTCAAAGGGAAGGAAATACATTTCCTTCCCTTTGAAGCCTCTCCGGGCCTCCCCCACGTGATCGAAAGAGAAATGCTGAGCATTTCTCTTTCGATCGCGCTGGATGCTCCTGTGGAGGCTCTGTGATTGTCAGCGCGCGATGCGCGCTGTCGTCAAGGGGGGGGGGGGGTCGGGGTTGAAGGAGAAGGGATTCCCCTTTCAGCCCTAGCCTGGGGGGGGGGGGGCGGCCCTCGGGGGGGAGCGCTAGCGATTCTCCCGAGGGCCGGTAGCAGGACGTAATGGTTACGTCCATGGCACCACACGGGCGCTGCCATGGACGTAACCATTACGTCCATGGCGGGGAAGGGGTTAAAGTAGCCTTTCTATTGTAAACCAAGAATAATACATTTCCACTTGGAAGCAGCAACAAACCTCCTTGCTTTAAGACAAGGCTTCATTTTTCACACTTCCTAATGATATTGAGAATAATGAGCAAGATAGTACAGCATTGTGGAGATGTTATGAAATTTAAAATAGATTCTAGGTTCATGGGTACAAAGGCAAGGAACTCTGAGCCCAAAGAAAAAGCACTGAAGATAGTTTACATTTCATAGTCCAGTTGAAAGCCATAAGCCAACAACCAAAGGACATTGCTAGTTGTAACTATCCACAGTGCATCTTCCAGTGCTAGGACAAACTTGATCGTAAAATGTTTCTACCCACAGAACTCTGATGGGTACTAAAATGTGTGCTCCACTCACAAAATGTTTGTTTATACAAGGGGAATGCAGCCTAACAGAGGAGGAGTCTCTAGTGTCAAACATAAAAAGGGCACTTCTTAGTAAATAGAAAACAGTTTATTGCAAATATTTAATAATTAGTAATTTTTACAAACTTCATTCATGATAATATATGATGTCTCTCTTTTAAAAGCAATGAAATCCCAAATCCAGGAACTCATTACACGTTGCTGACATTATCAAATTTATTGAATAACCTGCCCATGTAGTTTAGTGTATGTTGGAAAACCATACACTGAAGACGTAGCTTGTACAGCACCTGAGATAAGGTATAAAGGATGAACAACCCCAAGCAAAATACCATGCTTTTACATTTTGTTCTGGTATAGAGAATTCAAAGAAGGGCCAAAGAGCAGGTGTCTCCAATCTTAGATTAGCAATGTGAGTAGCTTCTTTGGAACTGCTTGCCAATAGCTTGCCAATGGTGGCATGGAGCCTAATGCAAGCATAACTGGCGAGTGGATGGTCCCTCACACTTTTGCCCCTTAGCAACCCTATGCTGGGAGCACTTTATCCAGACGTCCTGATGATGACACAGGATTGCTTGCTTATGTCCAATATGGGGCACCATGTTCTATTAAAGTGGTGGCACCCAATCTTCATGGCACACTGAGTGCCTCGCAATTTCATTCCGCCTCATATTTTGAATACTGATTCCTTTTGATTTTTGCATTGAAATATGCCTACTGTAGAGTCTACTGGTGAAATCTTTGACGCAGTTCTGATTTTCAGTTTTGTGGTTCTGATGTGCCATCTACCCTATTCCACTGAAGACATCTTCTGCAATATCTGACAAGTTCTTATTGCATGAAAGGTAAGATAATTCACTTGTATCGTCAATGCAGCCTCTGTCTTCACAGATACAAAATGCCATGATAGGCGAGGCAGTAATCTTTGCATCTGCAATATTTATTCATGTTTTATATAACACACCTCTACCAAAAAGCTGGAGTGAGCACACTTTACAGAGAGGGACACAATAGAAAAGCAATAGAAAAATATTATCTCCTATGAATTTAAAGCTATCTCTACAGGACCAAGAGACCAGCAACACAAATCCATACATAAACAACCCAAGGCAGAGCATTACACAGACAGACTCTGTGTTCAAATCCAGTGAGAGTTTTTTTGTTCTAATACTCTTTTAATGTGGCCATTTTCTACTTAGCCAACCCGGATTGTTTTTAATTAATTTCTTCTTTCCCTCTCCTTTGATTATGAAGCAGTCATCTACAAACTGAGATGGATCCCTGGGGTAAGCCAAAGATATGTCTAGGGGGCATTTGACTTTTCAAGGAGGAAATGTGACCAATTCTCAGCCTCTTCACAAGGGAAAACTGTACATCACTGCAATGTTTGAAATGTTAAATAGGTTTAGTAGGTGAAAATAAAAGCTAGTAATAAAATCCAATACGTAAAAGCAATCTTTTGATAATATATAACCTCAAGTCTCCAATATATTACCTCCAACCTCCTCTTCCCTAGCTACATGCTTTTAATCATCTCATATACTGGATTTTATAAGAAAAACAAAACACAATATAGGGACCAGATGTACTAACATGCTGGTCACAAAAGATATCCTGTAAGACTACAGGGGGGTGCTCACGTGCAAGAAAGAATTAAAAAAATAAGATTGAGAATAATTTAGCCTGCAAACTTGACAAGAGTGATAGTTGAAACGATGAATTTTCAGAATAAATTCACATAAAACCATCAGAGTTGTTTCACAGCTGAACAGAAAGTCCTCAGTATTCCTGGTACACAAGTATAATGAAGCCCTTCCAAGTGAGTTACGTTTAAAGGGTATGTGTTTTTATTTTCAAATTGTGAGCTCTGACTCTGTTCAGACAGGAGACTGTGCTCAGTGCATGAAGGAGCTGCAAAGATCACAGCTAAGGAAAAGAGTAGTCCCACCTGCTTCTTAAATATAACGCAATTCTAAACTGGATGTCTTTATCACCCTCTGCTGCGTGACGTCTATTTCTATATAACAGGAAATTGAATTTGTAACTTTGCTACCACAACCAAATTTGCCACATATAGGTAATCTGGACTAAAAAGGCTAGCTGGGAAGTTAGATTCTGCCTACCCTAAACCCTTGTAGTAGCTGAGGAAATATATTCTGCCTGTCTTAAGCTGCTGTGTATTCCTCTGATATACAGATGAATGTTTGAAATCACACTCACTTCACAACCTGGTAAAACCCAGCTCTCCAGCTGCAGTAGCAAGAAACTGGTCACCCAAGACCTAGAATGGGAGGAGACCATAGGGGCATGCTGAGTGGGAGCGCCCCCATAATGCGGTAGGACTTTTCTTTTTTAAAGAAATATTTTCTTACTGGTGGTGCCCGGCAGGAGCACCACCAAACATTTTTTAATGTTGTGGGGGCTACAGGAATAGGGATGGGGTCCACAAAGGCGAGATCAACCTGGGAGGGGGGCTGTGTGCCCTCTCCCCTTTCATTAACATAATCAGGCTCCGGGAGAAGAGTTCCCCCAGGCCATAATTAGCTCAGAGAGTAAGGGGGCCAGCGCAAACCTCCCTTCCCAGATGATTACAGAAATTGACCCTGGGGACATGGCCCTCCCCGGGTGGTTATATTGAATTTTTAAATGGATGCCATCATTTTTCTCTTCCTGTTATTGCCGAGGAGTACCGTGAGATCGTGAGGAAAAAAACTGTTTTTAATTTTAGCCTCTGGGGGGGTCACTCTGCCGCCCCCACATAAGGGCTCCGGGGATATGTTATCCCTGCCCTCTTTTAACTCCTTTCCTCTCTTTTCAGGACAAGTCCCTGGTGTCCTGTAATGGATGCAGCAACATTTCATTTCATGTTGCGGCCAGCCAAACAGAGCGCTTACTGCGACTGAAGCCTCACTTTCTTGGGAGCGAGTGGGCACAAGAGAAAAAAGCCCCCTGGGCCAATCAGAACATGCTATTTGTTTAAGTTGAGCTCGCGGGACACTCGCAAGAGTCCCTCAAAGGCACCCATCTCAATATACAAGTATTTATGGAGCTCAATTGCTCAAAAACCGTAGAATGAAATTACATCAAATCACAAAAAGTATGCTTTCTGGGATAAGATCCAGCGTTCTGACAAATCTGGGGTAAATCTGTTCATTTACACCATTTAGCTGCATTAAAGAAAAAAGTCCACCCCTTTTTGTCAGCCCGGGGGCTTGGCATATCACCCTGAAACTTTCAATGAAGATACTAGTCAAAAAAGAGCAGTTTTTGTAAATGTTGGTGAAGATTTGTCAAGTGTCAAGTATATATACATATATATATTTAGATATATATTAGAGATATATGAATTAACTATTCCTAGTCCTGTCAAGGGTGTTGCTGAAACGCGTTGGCAATAACTTG